>NC_061867.1:33446067-33745949 GCF_907164915.1 Impatiens glandulifera
GATGTGATTGTTAAGAAGTAATTGATTGGAAAGCATGTCTAGGATTGAATTGATTCTAAATATTTAGATTTATAAAATGAATGATAGGGTTCTTTGGTTTGAAATAGAATAGATTTTATAACTGAAGTATAGGATCATCATGTTTGAAATGTGAAATGCTGAATTTTGAAAGAATGAAATTGACATTCTGAAATCCAAATTAACACTTTAAATAACAGAAAGTAAGTTAAACTATCAAACAAAACTTAAATATTTATTTTTATGAATATTCATACCCTAATATACAAAAATTATCATCTATTTCCATCTTTTTTTTAAAGTCATATAAAAATTTAATTTCTCTTATTTTTTATGACAGGTTGAAAGAATCCTTGACAATGGTGAATCAACAAGATAAGAGAATGTTGAATTAGGGTTTACAGAGAGAAAAATGAGAAACGACAATGAGGATTATTAGCTCTCCTACCTTTTAATATTAAAATGTAATAATTACAAAGCAATCCTTAAATGATTGTTTTGTTTACATTTAGGTATATGAACAACACAATGTATTAAAATATAACCTAACTTAATAAATAGAACAAACTTAACATACTATTTTACATCCCCTCCTCAAGATGGACATCTTGAAGACTAAGTTTGTTCTTTAATTCTGAAAATGGATGGCAGTCTAATGCTTTTGTAAAAATATCAGCAAGCTGAGACTTGGACGGAATATGCTGCAACGAAATAATTCCAGCTTTAAATTTGTCTCGTACAACATGACAATCAATTTTAATGTGGTTCGTTCTTTCATGAAAAACTGGATTTTCGGAGATGTGGATCTTCGCTTGATTGTCACACCAAAGTCTGACTGGAAATGTTGTTTTGACTCCCAAGTCATTTAGAAGATAACATATCCATTGGATCTCACATACCGTAGTCGCAAGACTACGATATTCGGCCTCTGCAGATGATCGTGAGACTGTTGTTTGTTTCTTGGTTTCCATGAAACTGCTGCATTACCCAATCTAATATAATATCCTGTGACTGATCGTCTTGAATCTGGACAAGAAGCCCAATCTGAATTTGAAAAACTCTCAAGAATCAAATCATTATTAGTAGAGTAGTATGTCCCAAGAGAAGGACAACCCTTTAAATACCTTACAATTTGCAAGGCTGCCTTCCAATGTGTCATGGAAGGTTTTGCATAAATTGACTTAGCTGTGGAACCGCAAAAGTAATATCAGGACGAGTCAAATTTAGATAGATTAATCTATCAATAAGTCATCTATACTTTTCCGGTTCAGCCAATGAGTGATCACCATCATGCATTTCAAGTTTAATGCCTTTGGACATGGGATTTTTTTTAGGTTTTGCTCCCATTAGCTCAGCATCATCAATAATATCCAAAACATATTTTCGTTGATTAACATACAATCCATTTTTGTTCCTTTTTTGTTCCTGTGAATCTCAAGTCCCAAAAAGAATTTAGCATCACCTAAATCTTTAATTGAGAACTTAGAATTAAGTTGTCTTTTAACACTAGAAATTTCATTCAGATTGCTACCTGCAATCAAAATATCATCAACATATAAAAGTGCAATAGTAACATCACATTCTGCCCTTTTAATATAGAGGCAGTGGTCATGAGATGATTGCAAGAAACCCATCTCTAAAAAGGTTTGATTAATTTCAATATTCCATTGTCTCGAAGCCTGTTTAAGACCATAAAGACTTTTGTTCAACTTGCAAACTTGATTAGGTTTATCATTAATATAACCAGGAGGTAATGACATATAAATCTCATCATCAAGTTTTCCATTTAGAAAAGCATTATCAATATCGATTTGATGTAAGTGCAACTGTTTAGCAGCGGTTATAGCAAATAGAATTCTGATAGTTACACATTTTGCAACCGGTGCAAAACTGTCATGGTAATCAACACCATTAATTTGACTATAGCCTTTTGCGACTAATCGAGCTATATATTTGTCAATTGAACCATCAGATTTATGTTTAACCTTGTATATCCGCCTACAATCCACCGCCTTCTTTCCTTTGGGCAAATTAGTAATGTCCCATGTGTGATTAAGTTCTAAGGCATTAAGTTCAGATTTCATAGCTTTTATCCAATTAGAATTCTGGTTAGCTTATTCAAAACTACGTTGCTCCGAAGAGTTAGAAATATTGGATAGAAAACATTTATATTCGTAATCATGAGAAGAAGATGTAAAGGGAAATGTAGATGGAGTGAATTTTGTTTGTTATTTTTCTTTTCCGGTTGATGATTGGTTAACAATATAGTCATGAAACCAATTAGGTGTTTGTCTTGTTCTAGTACTTCTTCGACTATCTGATACAGGAATATGATTTTGGTTTGATGTATCAAATTCTGTATTATTAGAAGTAGTTATAATTTCATTTAATGAATCATCATCATTTTCAAAAAAATATTGTGAAAGAGGTTCTGAAACACTTTTTTGTGGAGATTCATTAGTTAATTGTGTTTGTTGGAAAGAAAAAATATCCTCAAAAAATCTAACGTCCCTTGATGTTGAGATCCTTTTTGATTCAATTTCATAAACAATGTAACCTTTCTTATCAGATGGGTAACCCAAAAAAACACATTTTTTGCTTCTTGGGTCAAATTTAGTTTTGGATGGTAAGACATTCACAATGTAACATAAACAACCAAAAATTCTCATGTATTCATATTCAGGTTTCTCATTAGTGAGCATAAAGTATGGTGTTTTCCAATCAAGAACACTAGTAGGAAGTTTATTTATAAGATGTGTTGCTATTAGTAGAGAGAAAGGCCAAAATTCAATTGGTAAGTGAGATTGGAACATTAAGGCTCTTGCCATTTGGGTAAGATGCCTATGCTTGCGTTCTACCACTCTGTTTTGTTGGGGTGTATAAGCGCAAGAAGTTTGATGTTGAATACCAAGATATGAGAAAAATTCTCGACATTTAGTGTTAATGAATTCTGATCCATTATCACTTCTAATTATTTTAATAGACTTGTTATACTTGTTTTTAACTAGTCTAATAAAATTTTGAATAGTGTTAAAGACAATAGTTTTGTCACTAAGCATGAAAGTCCAAGTGGATCGACTATAATCATCTACTAAAGTAAGCATATATGGAGTATTAATAATGGAAAGTTCTTTGTAAGGACCCCATAAGTCAATATGAATCATATCTAAAATAGACTTTGTTTTAGAAATACTGTTTGAAAAAGGGGATCTAGTCATTTTGGAAATAGGGCAGGTTTCACAATGTTGTAGATTTCTACTAAGTAAAGGAAATGTTTTTTTAAAAACAATATTAGATGGATGACCAAGTCTTTTATGAAGAATATTACAATCAATATTTGCACAAAATGAAAGACTTTCATTGATATTTGCCAAAGGTTCAAAAGTACATTGTTGTTCATATGAAAGACTTTCATTTACATTAACAACAGGAATTAAACTGCATTGTCTACAAGATACTAGATTCTCATTTTCAAAAACTTCTCCATAAGAGTGATCATTATCAAAAAGAAATAGATTCTGCTTCCTAGTCCCTTTTCCCAAAATAACATTTCTTTTAAGGTCCTGTAAAAGACATTCATTTAAAGAAAATTTGCATTGAATTTCATTAGTTTCAATAAGCTTTGCAACAGACAACAAATTATATTTGAAGTCTGGTGCAAACATAACATCTATGTGGTGTAGATTTTTATTTAACAAAACTGCTCCCATTTCTGTAATGGTTTTCTTAGTACCATCAGGTAAATATAAACTTAGAGGTTTCTTAATAACATGGAGATTATGCATTAGATTTCTATTATTACAAATATGTATACTAGCACCAGAATCTATAATCCATGTAGTATTTAATTTGTTCAAATCATTAAGACTTAAACTGTAATTCATAACAGAGTTAATTTGTTTAAAATAAGTTGTTGGGGTACTTTCTTGAGAATATGAAAAAAGTTTACCTGAGTTGAAGTTGGAGTTATTTCCTTCATTTCCTTTTAAATCTTTCATGTTCTTCATGAAGGCTTTGAAAAGTTTGAAATCCAAATCTGATGCGTTTTCTGGACTACTATTGGCATCAAGTGGATTGGAGGCAGTTGCATTAACAAAGTTTTTCCTCCTTTGATCCTCTGGTTGCTTGTACCACTCAGGGTATCCTATTATCTTGAAAAAACTTTCTTTAACATGACCTTGCATGTTATAGTGTTGACATGTTGCATTTTTGTAGGGATTCTTACCTTTATCAGTTCCATTTTTTTGTTTAACAAAAGAAGATCTCTCTTCAGAAGCAGTAGTCTTCCGAATGTTTTGTTCTTTGTACCCATGACTGTCTTTTGTGAACATAACATTGAAGTTTTCAGTGCGCTCCATGTCTACCTCCCTTTTGATTTCCACATTTAAAAGGATCGTGAAAACTTTGTGGATGCTAGGTAATGGATCTGTAATCAGTATGTTGTCTTTGATATGTTCATAACTTTCATTTAGACCCATCAAAAACTCAAGCAGTCTGTCTTCTTCATCATCAAGAATCACTTGTTGTCCAACCTCAATAGCATTTGAGCTTGGTTGTTCTCTCTTACTAGAGGCTAAAGGTTTAAGTCCTCTAAGCTCCTGCCATAACATTTTAAATTTTGAATAGTATTTTTCTAGGGTTAGAGAACCCTGTTTGATGCTGCTAATTTCTTTCTTAACTCCATATCTTCTTGGTCCATTATTCCTTTCGTAACGCCCTTTAAGTTCAGACCAAAGATCTTGTGTAGTAGCATTTTCTTGAAAGTTTTGTTTCAGATCTTCAGATATCGCATTCATAATCCAAGATCGACCATAGCATCAACAATATTCCATTGTTGAGCTTCAAGAGGATCTTTTGGCTTAGGACATGACCCATCTAGAAACCCTAACTTTATTTTTGCAGTTAGGGCTAGCTTAATCGATTTGCACTAACAAAAGTAATTGTTACCTATTAGAATTGTCGAACAGATGATTGAGTTGGGGTTGTCGGCGCTATGAAGGAACAAAGGATCAAGATTATATTTTCTCTTCTGATTTGTTGTCAAACTGTCGCCTGTCTCCATGACTGGATTAACCACAATATGTTTGCACCAAGAGTAACTTATACCCTACGCTCTGATACCATGAAAGAATCCTTGACAATGGTGAATCAACAAGATGAGAGAATGTTGAATTAGGGTTTACAGAGAGAAAAATGAGAAACGACAATGAGGATTATTAGCTCCCTTGCCTTTTAATATTAAAATGTAATAATTACAAAACTATCCTTAAATGATTGTTTTGTTTACATTTAGGTATATGAACAACACAATGTATTAAAATATAACCTAACTTAATAAATAGAACAAACTTAACATACTATTTTACACTTTACACAGATTTTGAATTTTCATAATCCATTGTTTCCCTTCTATGTGAATTGAAATATCAGACAATATATGATGAAAAAGTAAGACACTTTTTATCGCCTTATTCTTAACTATGCGATTTCATCTTGCTATATAAAATTGATGAGTTTTTTTTTTTTTTTTGCATAGCGATAGCGATAGCGATAGCGATAGCGATAGCGATAGCGATAGCGATAGCGATAGCGATAGCGATAATGGTTGGATGGATGGATGCACATCGTATCTGTTGTAGATTTCATGTTTGAAGAACAAGTACCATACTAGATCTCCCATCTGTCCGGATCTCCGAGTAAATAAAAGAGAAATTAGAGATTAATTGCTTGTATTTTGTGTTAAAACAAATAATTTATATATTAGTTTGTATTTTGTATTGTATTTTGTAAATAATTGTATTTATTCACGGTAATTATTATTATTAGTTTTAAATTTTGAATTGTGAGGGAGCTATATTTTAATTTAATTCAATTTTGAAATTTACTTAATAACTAAATAAAATAAATATATTTATTTTTATTATTTAATAATAATTTTTTAAATATTTAATTACATCTATCAAAACCGTTAACAAATATTTCAATTGTTTTTAATTTATATATATGTTATTATTATCTTACCTAGCTAGAATCAGTGCGTGGCATGATTATCAATAAAAAAAAAATATGATACATAAATTACAAAATGCAACATAATTAAACAGTTGATATATAATTAGATATTAAAGAGAGGTTATGTTTAATTATTAAGAAATTGAAAACACCTAAATTTAAATATATAAAAATTATATTATATACAAAATATGATATAATTAAAAAGTTGCACAAATATTAATCATTTATAAAATAATAAATTTAAACTAACAATAATTAACAATAAATTCGAATTAAGTGAATATCATTTATAAAAAATCACATATTAAGAGAATAACTAGCTAATCATTCAAATAATTTGAATAAAATTGGTCAAATCTAATACAATTTTTTCTTAATAATTTTTTTTGAATTGTATACACTATCTTAGTATTAAAAAATTAATATTTATAAAGTATTACCATTCCATAGAGACTGTTTAAACACACAAAATCATTTCATTTAAATTATTTTATTATTTTAAATTATTTTATTTACAACAAACATATCAATATAATAGAAAACTTAAAATAATATAAAATCAACCAACCAAAACAAATATCACATTTGTTAAAACCATTATTTCAAAGTGGATAGCACAAAACAACAACAACAAAAAAATCAAGTTATGCAACTAATGTTTTCCCCATTTAGAACAAAACAACATAATTCTAAATAGTTCTTTTTCAATTTCTAAATAATATATATATATATATAATGCTTAATTTTTAAAGTGTCCGGATTGCCGGGTCGAGTGTTGTGGTTAATTTGAATATATATTTGAGAGTAAATGGATACTTGGGTCGGATTATGGATTGACTCGCCCATAAATTTAAAATTGTTAAAAATAAAATTAAGAATGCTATAGGTATGGTTCAAACTTGCAACCTAACAAAACAAGTACAACCTTTAACCAACTAAACTAATAACACTTTATATTTTAAATTCAACACCAAATTTGATGAACGCGGAACATTTTAACAATATAAGTTCAATTTTTTTAACTAACTAAATATATATATATATATATAGAGGAGTGATAGAGAGAGAGAATTTGGTAAGGGAATTTGGTGAGGGAATGACTTGGCATCACCTTCAATTGTTGGAAAATGTAAAAGTGGGAGGAAAGAGAAAAAAGAGAGAAATTATTTGATTTTTTCAGCGAAGAAGATTATGCCAAATCATTCCCTCACCAAATTCCTTCACCTAATCATTTCTCATATATATATATATACACACACGAAAGTAAATGGATATTTGGGTCGGATTATGAGTTGACCCGCCCATAAACTAAAACGGTTAAAAATAAAATTAATAATACTATCACATTTTTACCATAATATTTTTTCACAGTTTTTTATATTATTACTCGTGCAAATGAATGTGATAAATGCCAGTTAAATATAATATCTCTTTAATTCCCCTAGTATTATTTTGCATTATATGAATTATGGCTACTTGTTTCCTAGTATTATAAGTAATCCATGCACATTATATGAATTAGTGCTACTTGTTTCGGCCTATGATATATAGTTCTATGCCAATATTCATATTGTCAGATTAATCTTTTAAGATTAATCTTTTGAGGTGCAACATCCCCACATTAGAATGCTCATTACCTCGATTTAATTAGGGTTAAGATTGATCACCTCATATATATTATGTCAACTAATGATACATTAAGTATGTTTTATCTTAATTTGTAATTATAATGAGTTGATTAATTTGATAATTGTACTCTAATTTTAAAAACAAATAGAGGATGTACAAAATAACTTTAATATTGAACCAAATATATATAGATGTTATAGTTATTTTACAAAAATTATATTCATATTTATTATCTAGACATAAATAACATAATATAATTTAACATTTGAAAGAGATGAAAAAAAAAATCATCACATACAAAAGAATCTTAAAAAAGAGAAGTATGTGTATATTTAATCAACACTTTATAAATATTTAAAATTAATATATACATACATATAAATAAAATATGTGCTAATTGATATTTTTTCTATCTAAATTTTTACATTAAATTTTATTATAAAATATCTTTATATTATGAAACAAAAATTTAATAATACTGTAATTAAATAAAATAATAAATTTACTTTTAAAAAAACTTAATAAAAAACTTAATATATATTTTTCTTAAAAATTAATATTTATCATTTTTTCACAATAAAAAATAAGTTTACTTCTCAACCACCTTCTCATTACTAATAACATTTTACATTAATGTAAGAAATAAGATTTTACTATTCTAATTTATAAATTTTAAATAAAAATTTCAAAATAAATAAATTTAAAATAATTAAAATTAAGGTCAAAACAAAAACAAATAATTAATTGAAATATTATTGTATTAATTAAATTAAGGCCAAAATAAATTAAACAAAATAATTTGAGATAAATGTTGTATTTATATTACCCTAATTTAATTTTAAGAAGGATCAAACAAATTAAATAAATAATTTGAAATAAATGTTGTATAAATTCTATCCCAAATTAATTATTATAAAAGCCCAAAAAAATATACAAAATATAATAAAATTGGAAAAATAAATATCACGTCTATTAAAATAATTTTGTATATTTTATAGGATAAAATAAAGCCAAAGAAAAATGAAGAAAATTTTAATTTCAAACAAGCTTCAAGGTTAGAAAAGGGTCGCAATCCAATACAACTAAAGCTAAAAGAAATAAATGCAACAAAACACACAACCATATGATACAATCATGAATCATCCAACGGACAAAGACCTACCGCGTCGCCCGCTACAGCAGCAAATCAACTGGCGATGTTTGATGTGAATGGTCCAGAGTAAAAAAGAATCATAAAAGAAATACACGCAGAAGTGTGGCCACACACATGAATAAACTAGCCATAGAGAAAAAAATACTCCGATTAGGATATTATTGGTAAAACCTAGAACAAACATGTGTGAATTACGTAAGAACTACCATCAATGTCATATATGCTAACCTAAAGCATATTTAGCCATCAATGCTCTATAATATGACATATTCCTTGACCTTCTTTACTTTGGGAATTGATGTTATTAAAAAAATTTACCTTCATGCCTCTAATGAGAATGAATTCATACGCATGGTTATAGACTACTTCATCAAATGGGTAGAGACAATCTCTTATAAAATCTTGAAATTATCTCGTGACAAAATTAATCGTACTAACATCATCGCTAGGTATAGAGTCCATCATGCCAGGAAAAGTATTACAATTGCTTTAAGAATTTAAGATCGAGCACCACAAATTAATGCCCCACAAACAAACAAACTAATGGTGCAGTCGAAGCCACAAACAAAAACATGATCATCAAGAAAATGACTAACATGTATATAAATTGGCATGAAAAATTATCATACGCCCTATGGAGATATTGCACAACCGCACGAGCCTCAACCGATGAAACCCCCTATTCACTAGTCTACGACATGTGTACGTGTTTTTTACGGTATTCCCGATTTCTTTCGGACGAATTACGACTTTCGTTTGTCTTATTATCCATTGTTTAAGATCTACTTTATTAGCTGATTTTTCCATTCAAATGTCATGTGTTTAAGGGAGGTTCGTACAATCCAAAAATTGGTTGGTCCTTTGCCTTACCTATCATTTCGTGTGTTCCGCCCATGGAAGAGACGCAACGAAGGACTTCAATGATAGACACGACCTCGAGTATGCATTTTAGAAAAAAAGTTTTTCCACAAAGGTTATATTATAGAACCATAGGCTTACCTTTCTCCTAAAAAGTAGGTAGGAAGACTATCTTTTTGAAAGTTGTCATGTCTTATAGATGAAGAACCAAAATATAGTTCTATAGAATAGACATTTTTCATTTGGCCTGTACAAAACCAAACCCTAGCCCTAGCTTAGGACCGACGATTAAGCCTAGCCTCATCTTAGCCTAGGACCGACAAAACCAAACCCTAGCCCTAGCCTAGGACCGACGATTAAGCCTAAACTCATCTTAGCCTAGGACCGACAAAACCAAACCCTAGCCCTAGCCTAGGACCGACGATTAATCCTAGCCTCATCTTAGCCTAGGATCAATAAAACAAAGCCCTAACCCTAGCCTAAAATCGAACCACCTAGGTCTTAACCGAGCCCGACCGAGCCTACATCGGCCAAAACGAACCCAAACCCTGGACTTCGGTTTTAAGCCATGTTTGGTTCCACTTTTCAAAACTCAAAGTTATTTTTCGTAATTTTGGGACCCCAAAACCCATTTTCAAATAATCCCAAAATGTTAGAAAACAACATTTTCAGGATATCACCTAAACCAATGTTTTGGATAAGGGCTCGTTGGGAATTTATTCTGACATTCTCCTCTGATATTTCTAGGTTTTTGTTAAATATGAATATCAACGCAACAGGTACACACCTTCTTTAAATGACTTTGTACAATTATTTAAAGCCTATACTCATTTTTTTGGGGAAAAACGACTTAGCGTCATTTCATTAAAAATTCCCTAAAATGGGAAAAAAACCCACTAGTTTAAGAGATCATTCTAGACAGGCCTATAATGATTTTGAAGTCGTAACATTTTGAATAAAAGCTAAAAACGTAAATGAATTATCTGATTACAATGCTTTTAATTCTAATGACTTTAAAAAACAGTAAATTCCAATTCCTATAGATATTCCAGTTCTACTCCGTGCTTGGAATTCTTGTCCACGTTCCCGCGAGGGCGCTGCAATCCGATACAATATCTTTCCATAACTCTTCAATGCTCTTGCGGGTTCTGCCATATACCCTTGTATTCCATTCTTGCCAAATGTTATACACCACTGCTCTAAAACCATACTTGAACACGCTTGTTGCAAATCTATTTCCTTTGGCTTTGAGTAGTGCTGCATCTTTAATTTCATTCCATTCGCTCGGGAAACTAATTAGTTCCAGGCTTTTATTGAATCTGTCACAAAGCTCTAAAGCAATACAACAACTCCCAAATAGGTGATCTATGGTTTCTTCATTTCCTCTACATAAAAGACAGCTCGTGTCCGGGATGCTCATATACTTGTTGTTATGATCACGAGTCTTGAGTCTTTTTCTAGAAGGCGAGCCATAAGATAAACTGGTGTCTAGGGATAATCTTTGTTGACCATACAAGAGGAGCTCATTCTACTTTCTGTGTTTTATCCTGGGTTATCTCTCATATTTTCTTTGATACCAGCTTCCCATTGTCCTTAGCTTCCATTCATGAATATCTGGTCTGTCATGTAGTTATATGTTACTTATATAATCAAGTATCATCTGTCCTTCTAGATTTCTTCTTAGGAGTGAGTCTCAATTCCCGTCTTTAATGTCTCTGATTTTCGCTTCTATTCAGTCCCTTCTGATGTGGGTATTTTGAAACTCCTCCTTGTGAATGATAGGCTAGTTTTCGAACTAGGGATCGTGCTAGAATATAGTGTTTTTCCCGTCCCCTAGCCGAATGTCATAAAGATCTGCAATATCGCTTCTTAGTTTAAGAATCTTTGTTAGAGACCAGCTCATACCTTCATGAATTTTGCAGGTCTAGATGCTGGTTTCGTATTTCATAAACCTCGTATGCACCCATTTGATCCATAGTGACTCCTGATTGTGCTCCAAAGCCCACAAATGCTTGAAGGTGAGAGCCTTGTTCCACTCGATACAGTTCTTCAAGCCGATGCCTCCATCGTCCTTCGGTTTGTAGAGAGCGGTCCATTTGACTTTTTTCCTCCTTTTCCGCTACTGCCCCAGATAAAGTTCCTCATCAGTGTATCAAGCTCCTTCATTACCTTCTTCGGAATGACCATTTTCTGTGCCCAGTAGCCAACTATGCCCATGACCACGATTTTGATAAGTTCGATCCTCCCTGCATAAGAAAGTTTTTTCGCTGCCCAGCCAGATATCGTATTTTTTACCTTTTCAATCAGCGGCTTGCAGTGTGAGATCTCGATCTGCTTCGCGGTTAACGGAATTCCTAAGTACCTTACGGGAAAACTGCCTTCCTTGATGCCCATGATGTTAAACATGTCCTGCTTCGTTTCGTCATTCACGCCTTCATAAAATGCCACACTTTTGCTTTCATTAATAGTTAAACCTGTAACCTCAGAAAAGAACATTAGTGCATCCTTAATAGTTTTAATGGAATCAATGTCTGCGTGCACTAGAATGAACAAATCGTCAGCAAAACATAAATGGGTTATCTCCTCTACCCCACAGAATGGGTGAAAGATGTATGAACGATTCTTTCAAAACATCGTGAAGATGCTCTCAAAGATCGCCATGATAGCTACGAAAAGGTAAGAAGAGAGGGGGTCCTCTTGCCTTACCCCGTTTTCACCCTTGAAATAGCCTCCGTGGACTCCATTGACGCTAACAACAAAGCAGGATGATGAAACGCACTGCATAATCCAATCAATAAAAATCATAATAAAAGCAGAAACAACCAGAAAGTCTCAAATGGCTTCCCATCTAACAGAGTCGAAAGCTTTCTTGATATCTATTTTGAAAGCCACTCTCGGGGATATTTTTTTATTCCCGTAGCCTTTTAAAAGGCTCTACATGAGAAGAATATTAAGATAGATTGTCCTACCGGGGATGAATGCAAATTGGTTAAGATTTATAATTTTTCCTATGACATTTTTAAATCGTTCAGAAATGATTTTTGAAATTATTTTATAAATCACATTGCAGCAGGAAATTGGTCTGAAATCTTATACTTTCTCGGGTACCGTAGTTTTGGGGATCAAGGTTAGGACCGCTATATTCCATTGCTTTAACATCTTCCTGTTATTGAAAAACTCCAGAACCCCATCAGTAACGTCTTTACCCACAACCGACCAATTGTCTTTGAAGAACTGTGCATTAAACCCGTCAGGACCCGGGCTTTTATTCACATCAATACTAAACAGAGCTTCTTTAACCTCAACCCTCGTAACCACCCTTATCAACTCGCGACTATCTTCTGCAGAAATTTTTCTATCAATAGTCTGATACAAGGTATTCAGGTGACCTTGATGCTGCTTTCTTGTACCCATAAACTACTTATAGAAATCGATAGTCAAATCTTGTACACCCTTTTGACCCTGAACATATTCATCATCATCATTCTTCAGACTGTATACATTGTTTCTCATGTTTCTAGCCTTGCATTTTCTATAGAAGAAAGCTATGTTTTTGTCACCCAACGAGAGCCAGCTCTGTCTTGATTTCTGTCTAATAAAATTTTCTTCAAGAAGATTCAGCTTCCTCAAATTTTCAAGCGCATCCCTTTCTGTTTCATTGAGTTGTTCATCATTATCATCCCTTAATAACCTTTTTTGAACTTCTTCTAGTTCTTCTCTAGCAGCCAAAACTCTATTAGAGATATTGCTGAACTTCTTCTTGTCAAAGCTTTGGAGATGATTCTTCAGGAGTTTAAGCTTCTTAGAAACCCTGTACATGTTGGATCCCCTGACATCTGTAGACCATACTCTTTCGAGAATACCCTTGAATTTGTCGTTTTCCATCCAGTTGAAAATTTTAAAGGGCCTTTTGAACCTTTCTTCTTTTTGCCAGAACAATTTAATCGGATAGTGATCAGATATACCCGGATTCAGAACGTGAAGTTGACTTCTCGGAAAATGGTAAATCTAGTTCTAATTTACTAGACATCTGTCAATTCTACTTCTTCTAATTTGCTCATTCCCTCTCGTAGAAGACCAAGTGAAGAAATTCCCAGAATTCGTAGGCTCAATACAACCCATATCTATGATACAGTCATTAAAGTCAATCATATCCCGAGTTATTTCAGATTCCGGGCTACGATCGTTTCTGGTTACGTTGTAATCACCAAGGACAACCCAAGATTTATCACTACCGATCCAGTTTTTAATACAATTCTAAAGGAGTCTTCTTTCAGTGCTTGAGTTGTTAGCATAGACAATAACAAGATTAAACATGATTCCTGTGATTCTGTCTTTGACCTCCACTAGGATTGCTTGATCATTCAAAAAGAGAGCCCTGACCTCAACAACTTTGTTATCCCAGATAACCTAGATTTTGCCCGTTTTGTCATTTGAGTTGTGAATAATTTCCTAGCTAAGTCTATCCTCATTTAGGTTTCATGGACTACTAATTAAAGATAAGGAATGTTATAATTAGATTTATAGAAGCCATACTTTGTTTATTTTAGAAGGATTTTGAAAATCGTCCTTAGGCGGGCGAAGAGGACATAGCGCGCAAGCTCTTTTCCGAGCGTAAACAAACAACAAACCATCTTTATCAGAAACTCTAGTATAAATACGTTTGTACACGTATCATTTTATTGATTTTAATTAAATCTCTTGGCAACTCTGATTTTCAAATAAATAATCTTTATTTGATTATGTTTAATTAATTTAAATCGGGTTCTAGTTAAATTGTTATTTAGCCTCCTAGATTATTAATGTTTGAATAAAAGATTAATTATTTTTACATAATTAATTTTTTACTGCTCCAGGTATTTTCAAAATTTTTTAAAAACTAAATGTTTCATTTTAAAAGATGTCTGACACGTAAACCAATGTTGAAACGCATTGAACCTCGAGCTGTCTCGCGGTAGTCCTTCCATATTGTCACGTGTATCACAAACACGTGCTAAGCTATAGAACGAGACACAGACCAAGGATTATAAAAACTTTGGTTTACAATTATCAAATAATAACAATAAGTATATGATGGCGCTTATGATGTTCGTTTCCTAGCAGCTTCTAGTTAAAAGCGGTTTGGTATATAAGGTCAACAATTTCCACCTATCACTTTAGTCCTATTCATTTAGAGAAAAATATTTGATGTAAAATATATTGTTGGGATAAAATTATTACATGGTATTTATTATTTATTAATAAAAATTAAACTAATGATAAAAATAAAATATTACTTTCTATTAATAATTTATATTAAATAAATTATATTATAACAAATAATTGATATTATATTTTAATTAATTTTATATTATAAATCAAAATCTAATTAATTATTTAGATTATAATAATATAAGTTTTTTATAATAAAATAATATTAATATTAATAAATAATAATAATTAGACTATTATATTAATTATATAACTTACTAAGAAAAGAATATTATTATTATTAATAAAATATCAAGTAATTCATTTTATTAATTTAATAAGAAAGTTATAAGAAAACTATTAATCTTAATTAAAATTTGTTGTCATGTACGAATTGTCATATTCAATAATAGATCGAAGTGACTATTACATTATAATCGTTTTATTAATTTTTAACTTTAGAGAATAAGTCAAAGCAGAGTAAAGTAAATAAAGTAGAGTAAAGTAAAGTAAATAAATGATTGGAGGTGTATATTTCATACAAATAAAACTTTAAAGTGATTTCATTATTTTTAATTTTAAAATTACTGTGAAGAATGTATAAAAAAATTAAAAAATAAAATATTTTTGATTGTAAAATATATAAAACACATTTTTGATTGCAAAATATATATATTGCTAAAAAAACATAATTAATGGATTTAATTAGTTGTCACGTTTAAACATTTTACTTGATGACGTATGTAAATTAATTATTAAAATTATAAATAATTTTTCACTAATTCATTTATACACACTTAATCAATGCATTACATATTACATCTCATATATATAATATATAATTAGTTTTAATTGCGAGAACAAACAAATGGCGTAAAAAAATCACCAAGTTAAAAATGCATAATGTAAAAATCTTCGAATCACATTCTATCATGTAAAACAAGAACAACTAATTGAGGCTAATTAGTTATCTACGACTAGATAATTGAATAATGAACTTATGCATGTGCAATTTTAACTAGAGGTCGAGAAACAACATAAAATCCCTAAAAAGTTGAGAAAGATTTGAGGTGATGGGATAGATCGAGACAAACACCTTAAAAGGTCCTTAGAGAATGTAAATGATATTGTGAAAAAACAACTAGTTAGATTTTGAATGTTTATTAATAAATCATTCATGGTGTTGTCTTTGGATTTCTTTATTGATTTTAATTTTGTTTGTATTTGTGATATTATAGTTCTTGTTTTTATGTTTTGTTGTTGTAATCATTTTTTTTTTGATATTTTGATAAAAATTTATTTATTGAAAAAAATACTGATCACTTAAATTTTTATTGTCAAATTTTTATGAATAAGTTTTATATAAATTATTAGATACCAAAAACAAAATATAATAAATGAATATTTACAAATTATAATTATTAATGCAAGTTAAAAATTAATTTAAAGTATTATTTAATATATTTTATTATATTATATTATTTTAATATAATATAATTAATAATATTTGAAGTGATTAAATAAATAATATATTAACCATTGAAAATTATATTTTAATTAGCTGTTATATTATTTTTGAAATCACATTATTTATTTAACTTGCAATTAAAGGATGGATCTAGATTTGAATTGGATAGATTTGAAAAAGGTTTAGGGGTTGGATGTTTTTTTTTTTTTTTGAGAAATATAGGATAGAAATGAGTAGATTAACATTGGTTTATATCTATTTTTGAGAATTATAAAACCATGGGATTATATCAAATTTTTAGCGTAAAAAAAGAATATATGCCTGACTGCCTGAGCCATTTCAGCCCTAACGTAAATATACCCTAGATATAATAATATAATTTTTTTATAGAAAACATATTAATAAAGATATAATGGCGTTTATGACGGCTCTCTTCAAATTAGGTGGAAGTGAACTTATGATATTTTGATGTATTAAGTACAATTTTTTTCACCTAGTAACCATGAACCTTTAGAGAATTTTTTTTTTTATTTATTATTTTTTTTTTTTGTAAACTACATCATTATGAGTAGAATGATTACATAGTATTTATTATTAAATAATATATATATTATAAATTAATATAATTACACTAATGATAAAAATAAAATATTATTTTAATTAATAATTTACATTAAATAAATTATATTTTAACAAATAATTGATATTTTATGTTAATTAATTTTATATTATAAATCAAAAACTCATTAATTATTTGGATTATAATAATAATAATATAAGTTTTCTACAATAAAATAATATTAATAACAATATATAATAATAATTAGTCTATTAAATTAATTATATAACGTTGTAAAAATATATTATTATTAATGAAAAAAATGTCAATTAGTTCTCTATTTATTTATTTAAATTTTGTTCTCGAATATGATGTTATCCGATAATAACTATTACATTATAATCATTTTACTAATTTTTAAATTTAACGAATAAATACTTGAAAGGGAAATGAATGATTCGAGTAGTATCTTTTATATAGATAAATAATTTAGGTGATCATTATTATGATTAATTTTAAAATTGTGGTAAAAATGTATAATTAAATTAAAAAATAAAATATTTTTGATTAAAATATATATATATATATTTCTTATAATATATTATGATTAATTCTTTTTATATATATATATATATATATTAATTTAATTACCTGACACATTCCAAATATTTAACATTTAAATTATTTAATTTTCTCTAATTCATTCTTACATCATTCATCTCTACATTACATATAATTAGCTAATTATTTATTTATTTTTTAAATAAAATATAATTATCTAATAATGACTTTAACAAACAAAGAGAGTAAAAAATCACCATGTAAAAAATGCACAAGAATAACCTTCAAGTCACATCCTTCAATGCAAAATAACTTAACACTCAATTTATACATGTGCAAGTTCAACTAGAGGTTGAGAAACAGGAAAAAAAAAAGTCATTCAGGCCTTAAAAGCTGGCCAAGATCAAATGGGGTGGAAACATTCGATAGAGCAAATGAGTTATTAACAACTCGAGCACCCTCAAAAGGTCCTTGTGGAGAAGGTAAATTCTATAGTGACACAACAACTCACTCAATTTATTTTTGGAAAGCGACTTAATGCCATTTTATTAAAAAAAACTAAAATAGGTAAATGAGTTTTAAGAAACAAGGCTAGACATACTCTAAATTTATTTAAAATACCAATTGAGTTTCAAATAACTTAATTACAGAACAAACATAACAACAAATAATTGAATTACAAACAATTTATCAAACAAGAACTATTTGAACATTTCTTTCATTGTAATGATTGTATATGGGATATTCCACATTTTATAGAGCTTTCAATTGTCTTCATTAATCATAATTCCCTTCCATGTATGTATGAGAGCGTTGTCATCAGAAACAATATCATCCCAAATTTTTTTTTTCTGTTCCTTCATTTGTGCTATAAATTCTTGTATTTCTTTCTCTTCAGGTATTGTAGACCAGGGCTCTAGAGAAGCATTTGAAAATATCCGCGTGTAAGTTACCGCCCTTAGTTTTTTTCTTTACAAGCTCTATAATTTCGTTCCATGTATCTGGAAAGTTATTGATATTCATATTTTGAGCAAAATTGATCCAAAGCTTGGATACAAACGCGCACTTCCCAAACAGGTGGTTATGTTTTCATCTTTTACGGTGTAAATTGGGCAATTGATGTCTGGAATATTCATATACTTTTTAATTATGTCTTTTGTCGTCAATCTTTTTCTGAATGTCAGCCAAATGATGAATTGGTGTCAAGGTATAACCTTTGAAGACTAAACTACTTTATGTCAATCGACTACCACATCCTTTGTTATAATGATCTCCCATATGTTTCCTACTACGAACTTTCTATTCACAATAATACGTCAGCTCTGTGTATTTGTGTTTTCATTGAATTGTATATTTTTGATCAGATTCAGAATTCTGACTTCTTATAGAATACTCCTAAGAATAAAGTTGTATTTTTTTTCTTAAATATCTCTGACTGAGTACAAAAGACAATTTCTTCTGATTCCGACTCTGATAGATTGAAATTTCTCCCGAAGAATCTGCTCATTCAGTTTTGATTGTTACTAAATAGTCTTTCATGGTGTTGTCTTTGTTTTATTTTATGCTTTTTAAAAAAAAATTGATATTTGTTATGTCATAATTTTTATTTTTATATTTTAGTTGTATTTATTTTTTTAGTATTTTAATAAAAGTTATTTAAGAAAAAAAATGATCACTTAAATTTTATTCTCAAATTATTATTAATAAGTTTTATCTCTTTTATTAGAAAAAATATTTAATTCAACAAAAAAAAAAGAAAAAAAATATTTACAAAATACAATTATTAATACAAGTTAAAAACTAATTAATAGTATTATTTTATATATTTTATTATATTATTTTAATATAATTAATTTATAATATTTAATGTAAATAAATAAATGATATTTTAACTTATAATTGAAAAATATATCTTAATTAACATTTTTATTGTATTTTGAAATCACATTATTTATTTAACTTGCAATTTAGGATGGATCTAGAATTTGAAGTTGGAAAGGTTTAAAAAAAGTTCACCGGGCTTGGATGTTTTTTTTTACATATTTATGAAATTAATGGCTAAATTAACTTTGTTTAATATATATTTTTAATAATTAAAAAATGATGAGATTATGTCACATTTTTTTACGTAAAAATAATATATATATATATATATATATATATATATATATAATATTTGTTTTCATGATAAATTTAACCCACATCAATCCTAGATTTGTCAGGTTTATAATAATATTAAATTTCCTTAAAAAATTAATATTATCAAATAATAACAATAGAAATTCACGTTTGGTCTGTAATGTCCTCCTAATTACTCTAGTCAGATTCATTTAGAGAGAAAATGTATTTAATGTAAAATGCATTATTTGTACAAAATGATTACATAGCACTTATTATTTAATAATAAAAATATTATAAATTAAAATAATTAAACTAATGATAAAAATAAATATTATTTCAATTAATCATTTATATTAAATAAATTATAATTTAACAAATAATTGATAGTATATTTTAATTAATTTTATATTATAAACAAACTTTCATTAATTATTTAGATTATAATAATAATATAAGTTTTCTATAATATATTAATAGAAATAATTAATAATAAGTAGACTATTATATTAATTATATAAGTTTGTAAAAAAAATTATTATTAAATTAAGAAAATATTAAGTAGTTCTCTCAATTAATTTATAAAGAAAGTTATAAGAAAATTATTCATCTTAATTAAATTTTATTGTCGTATGTGAATGATTTGTATGCGATAATAGATCGAACAAAATGACTATTACATTATAATCGTCTTATTAATTTTTAACCTTAGCGAATAAGTAAAAGTAAAAGTAAAAGAATAGAGGATTTGAGTTGTACCTTTCCTAAAAAAAACTTTTTTTAGGTAATTTCATTATTATTAATATTAAAATTGTGGTGAAGAATATATAATAAAATTAAGAAATAAAATATTTTTTATTGTAATATATAGAGAGAAAAAAAACATAATTAATGGATTTAATTAGCTGACACATTTAAACATTTTGTTCCAAAGTGTCCAAATATTAAATATATAAATCTTGAAATAGATTTTCTTTAATTCATTTCACACACTTCATCTCTACAATACATATTACTTCTTACGATTATAATCAGTAATTAACTAATAATTGCAAGGACAAACAAAGGGTTTAAAAATTCACAATGTCTAAAATACCGAATGAGAAGAACCTTCAAGTCACATTCTCTAATCAATTGATCTAAAATTAGAGAGTTAAATGTTTAATTTGTACATGCTCATGATCAACTAGAGGACTAGAAGCAACATAAAAAAGCTTTAAAAGCTAAGAAAGATCAAATGTAATTGAAAACATCGAGAGAATAAATAAGTTATTAGCCATTCGAGCACCTTTAAATGTTCCTATAGAATGTATATGACATGGTGATACAACATTTAACTCAATTTTGAATCACGTTGTTATCTTTGTTTTTTATTTTATTTTATTTTATTATTATTAATTTTGTTCCTATTTGTGATGTTATAGTTCTTATTTTTATATTTTTGTAGTTGTATTTTCTTTTTAATAAAACTTATTTTTCAAAAAAATAAACAATAATCACATAAGTTATTACTGTCAATTTTTTATGAATATGTTTTATATCTATGATCAGATATCAAAAACAAATATTTAATTCAGCAAAAAGAAAAAAATTAAAATAAATGAATATTTACAAAATATAATTATTCATACAACTTAAAAATTAATTAATAGTATTATTAAATATATTTTAATATAATATAATTAATATTGTTTAAATTAATTAAATAAATTATATTTTAACACATAATTGAAAAATATATTTACTCAACTTGCAACTAAAGATGGATCTAGAATTTGAAAATGGATAGATTTGAAAAAAACATTTTAAGGGGCTTGAATATTCTTTGAGAAATTAATAATAGAAATAAGTAGTAATATAGGTTTATATCTTGAGAATTAAAAAATTATTGAATTGCTTACATTTATAGCGTAAAAAAAATAATAAAAAAAAATAATATTTATAATATTATATTAATTATATAACTTTTTAAAAAATTATTATTAATTTAAAAAATGCCAATTAGTTCTATATTAATTTATAAACGAAGGTTATAAGAAAACTATTTATCTTAACTGAATTTTGTTGTCGTATGCGATAATAGATCGAACAGAATGAACTACTACATTATAATTGGTTCATTAGTTTTTAAACTAAGCGAATAAATATACGTAAAAAGAATAGATGATTCAAGTTGTATCTTTCAAATAAATAAATATTTTTGGTAACTTCATTATTATTATTAATTTTAAAATTGTGATGAAAAATGTATAATTAAATTAAGAAATAAAATATTTTTGATTGCAATATATACTTATATATAAAAAAAAAAATCTTAATAAACGGAATTAATTAGCTGGCACATTTAAAGTTTTTTATAAACAGTCCAAATATTCAATATTTAAATATATAAATAAATTTTCTCTAATTCATTCATACAGACTTCATCTCTACACTACATATTACATCTCATGTTTATAATCTGTTTATAATCGGTTTATAATCTGTTTATAATCTGGCGAGGACAAACAAAGAGGGTAAGAAAATCACCATGTCAAAAATGCAGAATGAGAAGAATCTTCAAGCCACATATTTTAATGCAGAAGAATTGAACGCTCAATTTATACATGTGCAAACTCAACTAGAGGTCGAGAAACAATGTGAAAATGAAGTGATTAAGGCCTTAAAAGCTTATCAAGATCAAATGGGGTGGGAAAGTTTGATAGAACAAATGAGTTATCAACAACTCGAACACCTTAAAAAGTCCCTAGAGAAGCTAAATGCCACATTGCCACAAAAACTCACTCAATTTTGAATGTTTCTCAATAGTCTTTCATGGTGTTGTCTTTGTTTTTGAGTTTATTTTATTACTTTTAATTTTTTTCGTACTTGTTATGTTTTAATTCATGTTTTTATGTTTTGTAGTTGTAATATTATTTTCGTATTTTAATAAAAAAAAACCATTTAATAAGTTTTATGTGTTTTATTACAAAAACAAATATTTAATTCAACAAAAAGAAGAAAAAAAATTACAAAATACAATTATGAATACAAGTTAACAAATTAGTATAATTTTATATATTTTATTATATTATTTTTTATATAATTAATTAGTAATATTTGAAGTAATTAAATAAATTATATTTTTACAAGTAATTATAAAATATATTTTAATTGAATTTTTTTTATTATATTTAAAATCTTATTATTTATTTAACTTCCAAATAATGAATGGATATAGAATTTGAAGTTGGATAGGTTTGAAAAACGTTCCTATAGGCTTCAATGATTTATTGAGAAATTTATATAAAATATTTGTACATTAACAGGTTTATATTTACATTTTAGAATTAAATAATGATAGGTTATATCACATTCTTAGTGTACAAAACAAATATATATAATATTATTTTAAGTGTTTACATGATTCTCCTTAACCTAAATGTAGATACGCCCTATATATATTAATATTAAGTTTGTTTAATACAAACAATATTATCAAATAATAACAACGAGGATATAACGGTGCTTATTACGTTCGCTTCTAAGCACATTCAAATTAGAAACGAATTTGTGACATTATGGTCTCTAAGGTCGACATTTTTCACCTAATCACACCAGTCGGATTCATTTAGAGAAAAAATATTTGATGTAAAATACTTATTTGGATAAAATAATTACATAGTATTTATTTTTTAATAATATAAATATTATAAATTAAAATAATTAAATTAATGATAAAAATAAAACATCTTTTCAATTAATTATTTATATTAAATAAATTATATTTTAACAAATAATTTATAGTATATTTTAATTAATTTTATATTATAAATCAAAATCTCATTAATTATTTATAATTATTTAGATTATAATAATAATATAAGTTTTATATAATAAAATAATAATAATAGAAATAAATAATTAGACTATTATATTAATTATATAACTTTGTAAAATAGAATTTTATTATTAATTAAAAAAATATTAAGTAGTTCACTACTAATTTATAAAGAAGAGGTTATAAGAAAACGATTAATTTTAATTAAATTTTGTTGTCGTATACGAATTGTATATGATAATATATTGAATAAAGTATCTATTATATTATAATCGCTTTATTAATTTTTAAACTTAGCGAATAAGTAAAAGTAATTGAAATTGAGGATTCGAGTTTTATATTTTATACAAATAAAATTTTCAGATAATTTCATTATTTTAAATTTTAAAATTGTGTTGAGGAATATATATAAAATTAAGAAATAAAATATTTTTGATTGAAATATATATATATATATATATATATATATATATATATATATATAACAAAAAAAATATAATTAATGGATTTAATTAGCTACACATTTAAATATTTTTTCCTAAAGCGTCTAAATATTAAATATTTAAATATAAATAAATTTTCTCTAATTCATTCATACACACTTAATCAATGCATTATATATTAATGTCTATAATATGTAATTAGCTAATAATTGCGAGAAAAAACAAAGGAGTGTAAAAAAATTACTTAATAAAAAATGCAGAATCAATAAATCTTAAAAACACATTATCTAATGCAGAATAAGAAAAAAAAAAGTGCTGAAACTGAAAAGAGTATCTAATACGCAAAAATCATACCGCTCAAGTAAAGAAACCTCTAGAGATTTCACGGCACGATCGACACGAACGAAAAAACAACACGACCGACACGGTATCAAGGTCACAGTTCCGCTTGTTGTAGTCGCGATTGCTAGTCGCTTGTCAATTCAAGAACGTGCGCACAATCGACACGGTCGGCACAATCGACACGATCGACACAATCAGCACGAACGACACGATATCAACTCTAATAACTAGGTCATTTATTAATCTGCAAAACTTGGTTGTAAGGTTAGGGTTTATAGTTTACCATGTTCTGTAATAGTTATGGTTTCTAGTGTACCATATTCTGTTATTGCTCTATTTTGTTGTTGTGTTCTGCTATTCATCAAAATTGGAAGAAACAAAAGTAATAAGAATAAGGAAGTCAGAGAATTTGTGATGGAAGGTTTAAGGGAGGTAGCTGAAAAAGAAATCTATAGGATTGCTGAAGAAATTATCCATGAAAAACAGGAATACAACAAATGTAAAGAACCAATTACTGATATAAATTCTGAAGAAAATGTAGCAGGAAAACAGGGAAAAAATGAAGGAATATGTAAGGTCGGGTATAATGAAAGAGAAAACCTTTTTGGACTTAAAAATCAAATCACAAAACTACTGATGCATGCAAATAAATGAGAGATTGTGCTCAACAAAGAAAAAATACAGCAAACAATCGTCCAATTGAATATACATTATCTTCAAAATTGGAACCTACTGAAGAAGGAAGAATACGAAAAGATAGTAAACTGGTCAGTGGAAACAATGAGGGAGCTAATGAAGTCCCCCAAATCAAAGACCTATACTATCAGGAGCAATTCTAACTGGAAGGTAAATGAAGTATGTAAAAAGAATGCAGAAAAGAAAACAGAAGATCATATCCTGCAGAATACAAAGGTCAAATCTACTTGGGTGAGTTTAAAACATAAGTTGATATTCTCAACCCTCCTTTTGAATTTAAATTGCCCACTAAAGTGGAAGAGAAATGCGTAAAAGAATTGGAAAATATAGTTATTGGGAACTACATAGGAAATAATCATGTATTTTTTCCAAACACTAAGGATTCACTAATGAAACAATGGGAGCAGAAGAGACTGGAGAAGATTTCTGCAAACTTCCATGATCTCTATTTTCTACAATTCAAAAAGGGAAAGAACTTGGATGATATTATGAAAATTAGACATACTTATATTGGATCCAACTGTATGAAGTTGGAGAGATGGTCTGAATAATTGAGCATTCTTAGCAAGCCAAGGGAAACAGCCCAAATATGGTTCAAACTTAGGAACATCTCAACACACATGTATAATGCAGAAGCTCTAAGTCACTTTGCTAGTCTATTAGGGAAACCATTATATATGGACTCAATTACAGAGGACGGAGAGCACCTTACTTTTGATAGAATAAGCATTGAAGTGCATCCTCAAAGTAAATTGCCAAAGAATATGACAGTTGTTGATAGAAATGAAAATCTCATATGAATGGAGGCCAAACATGTGTTTTCTGCAATATTTTCTAACATATTAGAACTAAATGTGAAAAAGCAATTGAGGAAGAAAAGAAAATCATGAAAGCCTGGGAAGCAAAAAAGCAAGAAAATGAAACGGAAGAATCAAGAATTGGAGAGCATATTGTGGAAGTTAAAGATAGTGATAAAAATGACAAAAATGAGGAAAATGCAGAGGAAGAAAGCAAGAAGGATTCTGAGAAAAAGGAAAGGAGCGAAAGAAAGAAAGTAAATGGAATCAAGGTGAAGAGGAAAAGAAAATTTTCTTTAATGCGAAGGATCACGATGGAAAGGGAAGATGAACCTCAAGTTGTTATTGAGGAAACTCAAGAAAAAAATACCCAGAATTTCAAAGCTAAAACAGAGAATTCTAAAGCCGATAAAGAAGATTCAAAAACCAATGTGGAGTCTGAAGCCGAAGCTGAAGATAATAAAGACAAGAATATATAAATTCAAGTTAAAGATAACAAAGGTATAAGCCTTGAAATTCTCAGAAATAATTCTTTCTATCAAATCAGAACGGGCTCGTACAAAGAGAGAATTCAAAATGAGAATCAACAATACTTATCATCATCTTCCATACAATCTCCTTTTATCGTTAGAGGAAGAAGAAGAGGAAGAGGAAGGGGAAGGGGAATAATGCATCTCAATAAAAATAGATGACATGCAAAAATCCCAGGTTGAGATGGTTATGTTTGAATGTAGTATTTTCTGTTTGTAATCTCTGTTTTTTAGAATGTATGAATGCTACTAATCATGTTTTTTAGGGTCTTTTGATTGTCATCCTAAATCATAGCTAGGGTTTGTTTAACTTTGATTTCTGACCCTCCCACTTTTGGGATTTTAATGAAATGGTTAGAACCGTTTTCTAAAATAAAAGAAAAACTAATTGATGCTAATCAATTTTATAAAACTAGAGAATTAAATGTTTAACTTATGTATGTGCATGATCAACTAAAGGTCGAGAAACAACATAAAAAGGCTTAAATTTCGAGAAAGATATAAGATGGTGGAAAAGATTGAGAGAGAAGAGCACTCACACTTCAAAATGTCCCTACAGAATAAAGAATGTAAATGACATGGTGACCCAAAAACTAGCTAGATTTTGAATGTTTCTCAATCATTATTTATGGTGTTGTTTTTTTTTATTAACTCCTATTTATGATGTTTAGTTGTTATATTTTTTTAGTTTTTTAATAAAAACTTATTTATTATAAAAAAACAATCGTCACTTAAGTTTTTATTGTCAAATTTTTATGAATAATTTGTATATACATTATTAGATATATAAAAAAATAATTAATTCATCTAAAAGAAAACAAAATAAAATAAATGAATAATTACAAAATATAATTATTAATACAAGTTAAAAAAATAATTGATAGTATACTTTAATTAATTTTATATTATAAATCAAAATTTCATTAATTATTTTGATAATAATAATATAATTTTTCTATAATAAAATAATATTAATAAAAATAAAAAATAATAATTATGCTATTATATTAATTATATAACTTTAAAAAAATATCTTATTATTAATTGAAAAAATGTCAATTAGTTCTATATTAATTTATAAACTAAAGTTATACGAAAGCTATTTATCTTAACTGAATTTTGTTGTCGTATGCGATAGTATGCGATAATAGATCGAACATAATGAACTATTACATTATAATTATGTTAGATAAAATTGACCGGTTAAATAAAAAGCTTAACTTAATAAACTTATTGTGCAGGACAGTTAGGAATCTCAACCGGTCAAGTAATCAAACCGGCTAGAAGAAGCAAATGAACAAACTAGAAGCTATCCGGTTGAACAGAACAACCTGAACGGCAAAAATCTCAAACCGGCCAGAAGAGGCAAATCTAAAACCGGAAGTCGTCCGGTTGAATTGAATAACCGATTAACTTGTTGGAATGAAGTATTCAATCCAAATCCAAAGAACAAACCCAACGAGAAGACTACTTAGAGAAAGAAGTCAAAGGATATTAAATAAAGAACAGTTTACAAATTGGTGCAAACAGACACTTTGGGTATATACAGAAGATGACATCAAATGATCAGATTATGACATTGCCATTTTGATACAAGTCTGATGATATGCTACAGGCTGCAGAAGATTGCCTGAAGAAACAATTACCATTTTGGTACAAGTCAAAGGAGCAATCTCCCAAGTGCAGGCAACTGTCCAACCAACAGTTGCCATAATCAAGCAAAGACAAATCAGAGTCGGTCTGCTCTATGCCTCGGAAGTCTAAATTGCATTTAATGCTATGCTGATCTTCTGAAGATATTCGTTGAAGAAATGTGACCATTGACACATTTCACCTATAAAAGGAGAAGCTGGAAAAGCTGAAAACACATGTCTTTGAACAACAAGTTAACAAGCTCTAATAAAAAGCAAGAACAAGTTACAAAGTGCTTATCTCTCTAAGATTCAAAGCTTGAGTGTGTTCGTGTTACAATTTCTGTGAGAATTGTAAGAGTGATTATCGAGCAGTTAATAAGACTCGATCGTGTATTGTGTTTGTGTATTCCTTAGTGAATATCCTTCTCGTGGTTTGAGAAGAAGGGGCGACGTAAGAGTTTTATCTCCGAACATCCATAAAAACCTGTCTCGTGCTTTACCTTCTTCCGGTTCCATATTCTAACCGACTTTCCATATTATAACCGACTTTCCATATTCTAACCGACCCATACTATTCCAAGTGCATCACTAATTGTCAACCGACATTCTCCAAACCGCATCTCTATTCATCTTGTGTGTGTGTTGCTTCAACCTGAAACAAACCACTTCCGCACTTGAACTCGGTTCAAGAGTTTGTGACAATTTGTGTAGTATTGAAACCAGTGCTAATTCTTAACCGGATTATCCCCAACCGTTGAGTGTTGTCAGAAAGTACTATCCGGCTGGACTCCGGTCCGTCATCGTCGATCTAGATCCTAACAATTGGTATCAGAGCAGTTAGTTTCAATACTCAAGCAACACAGAGCAAGCAAACATGACTTTCGGCGAGAAACCTCCAATGCTATAAGGAGACGATTTTGCCAACTGGAAAATATGCATGCACCTGCACCTAATCACTATGGATGATGAGATGACATTCATTCTGTCTGAAGGACCGATCAAGATTGAGAAAGACAAAAAGGAATGGACAACCGAAGATAAAAGGAGAAACAATCTGGATAATCACTACAGGAATCACATCTTCAAGTCTCTGGACAGACACACTTTCAGTAAGGTCAGAGAATGTAAAACTACAAAGGAGGCATGGGAAACGGTGATTCAACTCAACGAAGGAAATGAAAGAACCAAGGAAAATAAGATAATGGTGGCTACTCAGAAGTTTGAAAACATCAAGATGAGGCCAGGTGAAACCATGAAGGAGCTCAGTGACCGCTTCACAAATGTGGTAAATGAGCTGTCGGTTCTTGGAAAGACGTATGATAACAAGGAAACAATCATCAAAGCTTTGAGATCTCTTCCTAGTGCATGGGATATAAAGACGATGGTGATGAGAGAATCAAACTGCCTAGACAAGATGAAGCTACATGATGTATTTGAAGATCTCAAGACATATGAGTTTGAAATGAAATCCAGAATTAAAAATGAACCATCATCATCAACCGCTACTAAAGCACTAGTTACATCAATAGTACCAGCAACCATCGTACCGATCAAATCAGCAGAACAATTATCTGAGGATGCAATGGCCATGCTTGCAAAGAAATTCAGCAGATTTATGAAGAAAAGCCAACCAACAAACAACTACAACTACAACTACGGTGATAAATCTAACGTTAGGTGTTATAATTGTGATGGTTTGGGACATTACAGGTGGGAATGCAGAAAGCCAAGATGGGATGACCGGAAACCGGATGATCAGAACCAACGAAACAACTACCCACAAACCGGTGAAGGAAAGGAGATTCAGAAAGCATTGATAACCGATGATGGAGGAAGTCTATGGGCTCACAGTGACAGCGATGATGATGAAATCTCGTGTCTCATGGCAAATGAGGAACAAGTATTTGACTTTTCCTGTGATGAATTTACTAAAGATGACCTAGTTACTGCACTAAATGCCATGGTAGCAGAGTATAAACATTTATCAACTATAGTACCAACCCGGCTAAATCTTGAAACCGATCCCGAAGCATCAGTCCGACCCAACCTTGAAACCGATAGCATCCAATCCGATGTGATCATAGAAATCGAGGCAACACCTAAACTATCATCTGAAAATGAACAACTTGAAGAGTCAGTCAAGAGTTGACCGAAGAAGAAGATGAGAGAACTAAGTACTTAATAGCAGTATGGAAGAGATCTAGTGAAGCAGTTAGTAAAATGACAAGCTATCAAAGACCCTATAAGTGTAAATTTGGTCTCGGCTATAATATTAACACACCCACCCAACACAAACCTTCCAACAGATTGAATCTCACTAAAGACAAGCTTCCATTCATAATCTTCGTCAAGAGCTCTTCAACCAATATCGAGTCATCTCATGACTTAAAACTAGACAAGGAGATAAATTATGTAGGTCCAACCAATACAGCCAAATTGTTTCATCCTGAGAGAAGAAAACCTACTCAACCAAACAACAAGTACCCATATTACACGACCAAATCTCACCTCAACACCACAAGGTAACACTAAGTAGACAGAAACACACCAAACCTAGCGCATGTAGAACCATCAAAACCATCTATGGGAAAATTACGCGAATAATTAAAGTATGGATTACTAAGGGACTAATCAATCACGGACCCAAGTAAATGTGGGTACCAAATAGTTGTAAATATGTATATTTTACAGGTTATGATAAAGCGGCTTGGAAACTCTGAGTGGTATCTGGACAGCGGTTGCTCCAGACATATGATTGAAAATATCAACCTTCTGACCGACATCAAAGTAGAAGCCGGTTCAATGATAGTTTTCGGTGAAAACTCAAGAGGTAGAACTGTGGGCAAGGGTAAGATTGTCCATAGAATTTAACAATTAATAATGTACTTCTTTTTGAAAACCTACACTTTAATCTTCTAAGTATCAGTCAAATGTGTGACGCCGGATATAATGTAGAATTTCATAAACATGCATGCTTAGTTAAGAATTCTCAAGGTAGCACATTAATAACTGGAAATAGGTTTGGAAATATCTACAAAGTAGACTGGAAGAATGAAATTGAACATCCTGTCTGTATGGTAGCTAGAAGTGATCAAACCTGGTTGTGGCATAAAAGATTAAATCATCAAAACTTCAAAACTATAAACTACATTCGTACTAATAGGTTAGTTGAAGGAATTCCTGATATAAGATTCAATAAAGAAAAAGTATGTTCAGCATGTCAAATGAGAAAACATATTAAGTCATCTTTTAAAAGCAAAGGATATATTCAGTCTAACCGATGTCTTGAACTCCTTCACATGGATTTATTTGGACCGATTAGGGTCACCAACTTATGCGGTATGCATCACACTTTGGTAGTTATTGATGATTACTCTAGATATACATGGGTCATCTTCTTGGTATCCAAAAGTGACATTGTTTCTAATTTAATTACACTGCTTGTACGTTTACAAAATGAGAAATCAACACGTATAAAAACCATTAGAAGTGATAGAGGAACCGAATTTACAAACAGTACCCTAAATGCATTTCTTGAGGAATCCGGCATTAGACACGAGTTGTCTAGTGCTAGAACCCCTCAACATAATGGCCTGACTGAGAGAAGAAATCGAATTCTCAAGGAAGCCGCAAGGTCTATGATAGTCGATTCAGGTGTAACTCAAAAATTTTGGGCCGAAGCTATCAGTACTGCATGTTATACACAAAACCGGTCTATGATTAACAAGCATCGCAATAAAACACCATATGAAGTATATTTTGATAGAATTCCAAACATTTGGTATTTTCGAATTTTCGGTTGTAAGTGTTACATCCACATGAATGGAAAAACCTATTTAAATGCTTTTGATGTAAAATCCGATGTTGGGATAATGCTAGGATATTCAGCAGTCAGTAAGGCATATAGAGTATATAATACCAGAATATTAACCGTAGAAGAATCTCTTCATGTTGTATTCGATGAATCGGTTGAAAGTAATACTGCATCATCCTTTGATCTTCACAACAGATTGGAAAATCATAATATCCACCTTCATAGTGAAGATGAAATTCCAGTCTTTAGACGGTTTGTCCATGACCAAATGGGTATTGTTGAAACCCAACCGGATCAAGCAGATCAAACTGCCAAACAGCAGGAAGTTGACACCTCAACTTCAACTGAGGACATCGATCTGTCTGACATTATTGTTCAGCCTACTAATATGTCTAGCCTTGATCAAATAACTGGTCATTTGGTAGACATTCCTAAACGGAATTTCAAAAGGAATAAAAATCCTCCTCTTGAGCTTGTTATAGGTAGCCCTTCACAACCCATCCGAATTAGGCAACAAATACTGGAACAATATGAAAACTCCGCTTTCATATCCCAGATTGAACCGAAAAAGGTGGATGAAGCATTGATGGATCCGGATTGGATTTTAGCAATGCAAGAAGAGTTAAACCAGTTTGAGAGTAATAAAGTATGGTACTTTGTTCCTAGACCGAAAGACTAACCGGTTATCGGAACAAGATGAGTATTCAGAAATAAACTCAATGAAGACGGTTTGGTTACGAGGAACAAAACTAGATTATTGGCACAAGGATACAAACATGAAGAAGGAATTGGTTTTGAAGAATCATTTGCTCCTGTAGCTAGAATTGAAGCCATTAGAATTTTCCTAGCATTTGTGGTTTTTTAAATTTTTAAGGTATTTCAAATGGATGTTAAAAGTGCATTTTTAAATGGTGAATTACGAGAAGAAATGTATGTTCAACAACCACCCGGTTTTAAAAATGCTGACCTGACCGGTCATGTGTATCGACTAAACAAAGCTCTTTACGGTTTGAAACAAGTTCCTAGAGCCTAGTATGACACATTAACAAATTTCCTGATCGGGCATAATTTCACTATAGGTTGAGTAGATAAAACCCTATTCAAATTCAAGAAGAAGGAACATATCCTATTTGTTCAGATATATGTAGATGATATAATTTTCGGTTCCACTGATTCTAAGATGTGTGATAAATTTTCATCACTAATGACTAACAAGTTTGAAATGAGTATGTTGAGAGAATTAAGTTTCTTCCTAGGTCTTCAGGTTCGACAACTCGAAGGAGAAACATTCATTAACTAGTCTAAGTACACAAAGGAGCTACTTAAGAAATTTGGGATGGAAACATGTTCCATTGCCTCCACTCCAATGAGTTCATCAATCAAGCTGGATAAAGATGATGACGGTCAAGGAGTAGACCTGACAGCCTATCGTGGAATCATCGGCTCACTTCTCTACCTAACAGCAAGTCGACCGGATATATTATTTGCAGTAGGAGTGTGTGGAAGATTTCAGGCTAATCCCAAACAATCTCACTACACAACCTCCAAACGAATCCTAAAATACCTAAAGGGAACCCCAGAAGTCGGACAGTGGTATCCAAAGGACTCAAGTTTTCACCTAACAAGCTACTCTGATGTAGACTATGCAGGCTGTAGAGTTGATAGAAAAAGTATCAGTGGAACATGCCAATTCTTAGGAGATCGGCTCGTTTCATGGTATAGCAAGAAGCAAACATCGGTCGATATGTCAACCGCAGAAGCTGAATACCTAGCAGCCGGAAGTTGCTGTTTCAACTTTTATGGATTCAACAGCGGCTAAGAGATTTCGGTGTCACCGCCGAAGAATCTCCAATATTCTGTGACAATACAAGTGCCATAGCAATCACATATAATACGGTTCTACATTCAAGAACCAAACATATTGATATAAGGCACCATTTCATTCGGGAACATGTTCAACAGAAGCACATCCAGTTGGAATATATATCAACCAATCAACAAGTAGCCAACATATTCACAAAGCCTTTGTAGGAAGTTAAGTTCTCTTTCTTCAGAAATATTCTTGGTCTTGCCGATATAAATCAACTTATTTCTTAAAACCGAAATTTTACTTTCTTAAAAAGAAATATCGGCTCGAACAAACAAAGCCATCAGTTCTTCTCAGAATGTCAGAAAATTTAATAACCATTGTACTTATTGAAAAACCGCATTGCTTATCATTTGTAGTAAACCGACCAGTTATTTAGTACCTTACTAAATAACTGCATCGGAACTAATAACTGAAAATCAACCGGTTTGGATATCCTCTACTTTGGAATATTTGGATTTCCAACAAAATTTTGAATAACTGATTGTGTTTAGACGTATCTGTTATGAAAAGATTCTTTTTCAAAACAAAGCAGTCATGCCTCAAAAGACGTGAAGATATGATATCTCTCACCGTCTAGGCTTATGACCTACATTCATAGGGTAGCAACCACCCCATATCTTGGAAAGATATTTTATCCAACGGTTAAAAGGATACAACGTGTACCATCAACTGCCTAATATATAAGTTAGACGCATAATCACACATCTAACATACTCAACACCTCTCTGAAATCTTTCATCCTACTCTAGCAAAATGTCTCATATTTCCTTCCAAAACGTCCTTCAAATTGAGTTTGATTCCGCCCTAGGAACAAACCATTTTGAGATCTACAAAATGATCAAATCAATTGAGAACTCCGGTCTAAGAAATTTTCTGGATGACCGACATATCATATTTCCCGATACCGTTATGGAATTCTTCCGTAACGCAAGAGTTTTCTGTGGTACTCCATTTTTCGACACTTTTATTCAGTCCAAGGTAAGAGACACCGTTTTCGTGTTCACCGAGAAAGATTTCGCTTGGTGTTATGACCTTCCAAGAGAAGGTCTCACCGATCTAACTCCATCGGCTGAACAGAAGACTGAAATGTTCCATTATTTTTCTCGATCCCCTCTTCCTGTTGATGATCACGGTGCAAGAATCTCATTGAGGGCTGAATATCAGCTGCTCAACGATATCGTAGGTAATCAATCCTTGGAAAGGATGTTACCAACACTTTATGTACCAAGTCTTTTGACATCATGACCGCCATCACCAATGAAGTTCCGGTCAACTGGTCAAGGTTGCTTTTTGACAACCTAATCTGGATGATTTCCACTCGTCACACCGGCTTCATTCCCCAAATTAGCACTCTCCTTTTTGATCTCGGTGTTCTTCTCTATTCGGGCATAGGATTAAGCCCACTTGAAATCATGACTGGAGACTCGGCCGACTCATTCTTCGACCGCTTTGAGAAAGCTTGGAAGAAGAAGCAGAGAGGCGGCTCTTCTTCCAGCCGCTAAGGAACCATCTTTTCGGACAACCGGTCGTTTTGTTGCATGCACCGGTTGTATATTTTAATTATGCTTATCTTTTGTATGTCTCTCTTTCCCTCTTGTGGGACTTCACATCGGCTTAATATATTTCCTACTTTTATTCTATCCATTTTTGGCATATTAAACTCTGATCGTATGCAAACCACAAAACATTAAATTCAGTTAGTTTCCAATCAGATTCTTTACCTCGGACAAAACAAAATCATCACTTTCCAAGAAAATTGTCTTGAAAACATAAAGATTCCTCATATCTTAAAAGCATTAACAAGACATTTCATAAATGATAATATCCTACATTCAATGTCTTTGCGTTATTCACTCGTCGACACCAGCCTCCGTAGATTCCTGGAAGAATCCGAACCCATTCTACTTCCTGAAGTGTTGGAGTTTTTCGCCAATACTTCCATGCTTGAAGATCTTATCGTTTCCATCATAAACGATACCATTAACATTCAGATCTCAGAAGAAACAATTGCTGAGATGTTCAACCTACCGACTGAGGGATTTTCGGACTTTCCTCCTCGGGTGAACAAGACTCTTGATGACTATGCTGAACTATTCTCGATGGATGCAAATCCGGTTCAAAACAACGGCCTCAAAGCCTATCTTGCCCCCCACATCCAAATACTCCATGACATTGTCACCCGATCTATTCTGTGTCAAGTTCCGAATCAAAACTACTCCAAAAAGACTTTTGATATGATGACTTACATCGTCAGCAACACTCCTATTAACTGGGCCTTGGTCATCTTTGAAAACCTGAAAACAATGGTTGAAACCAAAAAGAAGCTCGGCTACGCTCCTCAGTTGAGCCGGATCATTCAATCAACCGCCCATGAACTCGGACCGGGATCACCGGTGCACCCAACAAATGTTCTCACCAAGAAATCAGTGGAAGAGAAAATGGCTAGGATGGTTCTTAGGTTCTTTCCTAAATGGTTTATTTATAAAACAGCTTATGTTGTTTCAACCGATCTGTCATCGATTTTCACTTTATTATTTCATCGGTCTTAATATTACTATGTTAATGTTCTCTTTTTATAAATCGTTGCCGGTCAAATTTTAAACCTATCTTCAAAATCTTACCGTTCAAAGTTACCGCCAATAATTTTGGAGGGAAACTTTGGCGCCTTTTTATCGATGTGACAACTCACATCTTTCAATGCGCCGGTTCGCATTCTAAGGCGCGCCCCTAAGAGGCCTATAAATACATAATCACACATCAAAATTTCATTTCACGCTTTCTGCTTTCTCTCTCTTGCAATCACTCTAAAAAACATCCAAGTTTTCAATCAAATTCATAAATTCCAAAATGGGTCGTGACTCCGCTCTCTTCGTCCACATTATACAAGTTGATTTCGAAGAAATTCAAAACAACGGCTCGGAGGAAGCTCGATAAGTCTTAGGGCTAATCATCGCTTTAGGTCTAGAACACTTCCTGAACGGTCCGTTCGTCATCTATCAGGAGGCGGTCACGGAGTTTTTCACAAACACTATTCTACATGACGAGACCATCACTACGACGGTCGGTGGACTTACCTTTGAGGTTACAAAGGATCTAATTGCTGAAGTTTTCCACCTACCGATAGAAGGTCATGATTTCACCGAGGGTGGAGATGAAGATGAACGCCTGGCGGTTTGCCTTGACATTTCTTGCACCAACAAACCGATAGTAGTTTCCGGCAAGAAAGGAGACCTGAAACCGGAATACAGGCCGCTGTGCGACATCATCTCCAAGTCAATTCAGGCAAGGGGAGGTAATTTTGATAGTCTCACCAGTCTCAAGATTGACACAATAACCGCTATTATTAAAGGAGAAAATATCAACTGGGCTAAGGTGATCTTTTCCAACCTATGCGAGATGGTGGATCCCAAATCTACCCGGTCTCGGGGATATGTCATTCCCCTAGGCAAACTACTACTTCATTTCAATGTTCAAACCGGTCCAGGGGTTCTCCTCCCAACCAGCAAGATAGTGAAATCCATTCACTTTACTAGCAAGGCAAAGAAAGTCTCGATAGTTAAACGACCGAAGGCTCAAGCAAAGAAAACACAACCGAAGAAGAAAGCTCTGGTGGTAGAAGAAACCGGAAGTGAGAGAACAATATCGGCTCCTCGGGCATCTAGCTCTCTAAATATTCAGACAAATGTTCCAAACCCGACTATCTCCACGGCTAGAATCTCTAGCCGTTCCAAGGATAACTCCGGCCATCCGGTCAATACCTCTACATCACCTGCTCACAAAACCGAGGAAGATCGGTCAAACAATGCTGACATGGCAAGCAACAAAGGGAAGGAGGAACTATTTGATTATGAGGATGACGAGGAAGAACTTCCAGAGGTGAATGCTGAAAACGAACCGGTCCGGCCGAACCACCGGTAACAGCAGAAGACGCACTAAAAGATATGGGGGATTCTTTTATTCCCCAAGTCATAGATCACCTCAATATAAAGGCGTATGAACGAAGCGACATCTTCTATAAATGGGTCTCTATGAGAGCGGAACTCGGATTCGCCGATATGATCCCAAACTGTCCCGCACATCAGAAGTGAGAAACGCTGGCGGAACTTGACAACTCGGTTTTTGAGCTGGCAAAGACAAGGAATGTTGCGGTTGCTCTTAAGAGGGGACTGCTCGTGGAGGATATGCAAGGTTAATAGAGTTCAACTAGTTCTTTCTCCTCATACAACAATAACCACAAGAAAGGACTCTCATAGATCAGATGGTGCTAGAGGCATTACAGAAATCGGCTCAGGAAATGTAAGAAACAATGACCCGACTAGAATCAGAAACCGGTCATAAAGATGAAGGTCCTCAACCCTCTCGGACAGATCTTGATGATGAGGATAGAACGCGAAGGTCAGAGCATGACGCCGATCAACCTTCAAGAAAGGAAGCAAGTACCTCACCTCCACCAACATCCCTAGCCAGGATTTCTTCAAGTAAGTCCCCCGAACACCAACACATTAACATTGAGACGGATAATCTAGTATCCGGTCAGCATGATACTCCTCGCAACGATCCTCCGGTAGAGTCTACCATGACTAAAGAAATGATAAAGTAATGCTTTGAGGAATTCATCCGAGATGCCATTGCACCGTGGATGGAAAAAATGGAAGAACAAACGAAAACATCATCCCAACGGCTTGACTGAACAGATCAAAAGGTTGCAACACTTGAAGAAGGAAGTGCTCAACCGACTCTTCTTTAAAAGCGGTTTCGGCACAACTTGAGGAATTGATAGCGGCTAAGATTGCAGCCGATGAAGCAAGAATCAAGGAAAATGAAATCGCAACCTTAAGGATCTAGGAGGAAGAAATTGAAAGACTCAGAATTTTGAAGGAAATGGAACAATCGGATGCGGCAATGGCTCGACAGGTCAATGAAGAGGAAAATGCCAATCCAAAATTAACGGAACAGACTCCAACCCCCGTTATCCATACAACGCGCGGTGAAACGAGAAAGAGAAAGGCAACAACGAAAAAGGCGGCTCAACAACTATTGGATGATTGTGCGAATCCAATTGGTGTATCAACGATCAACTTGGATAATTTGGATTCACATGAAGATGTGGATAATGTTCCACCACTGCAGAAACGACCGCGGGTCGCTCCAATGAATGTGATGCCTCTTCGAGCAGTTCCTCCAAGCTCTTTTCCTCAACAATTTCCGGCCCATCGAGCACCTCCCTTAACACGGCGTGCACCGGCAACCGGTCGGTCAAGCACTAGGGCTTCATCCTCCAGAACGGGCTATGATCCGTGCACTCCAGGAAAAGGCTTAATGTCGGACTATATCTGGGGCATCGTACACAGGGACAACAAGAATAGGGATTAAAATTCTATCTACCTGCTTTATGTCTTCTTCGGTTTATCTTGTGTTTTTTAACTTATGATACTTTCTATATATATATAAAGTATTTTTGCAAAACCGGTGTATCTACTTAACGTATTTTTAGAAAACCGGCCTATGTCTTACATCTTGCATGGTTTTAAATATTTTAAATAAAATAATCAAAAAGGGAGAAATTGGTAGATAAAAGATAAAATTTTCAAAAACAAAATTTTTAAAATTTTTTTAACAAAATTTAAAAAAAAAAATCACAAAATTTCTCTAAAATATTTTTCAAAACAACAAACTCTTTAAATAATCACCGGACGCATGGTTTTGAATATTTTAAATAAAATAATCAAAAACGGAGAAATTGTTAGATAAAATTGACCGATTAAATAAAAAGCTTAACTTAATAAACTTATTGTGCAGGAACGGTCAGGAATCTCAACCGGTCAAGTAATCAAACCGGCTAGAAGAAGCAAATGAATAAACTGAAAGCTATCCGGTTGAACAGAACATCCTGAACTGCAAAAATCTCAAACCGGCCAGAAGAGGCAAATCCAAAACCGGAAGTCGTCCGGTTGAATTGAATAACCGGTTAACATGTTGGAATGAAGTATTCAATCCAAATCCAAAGAACAAACCCAACGAGAAGACTACTTAGAGAAAGAATTCAAAGGATATTAAATAAAGAACAGTTTACAAATTGGTGCAAACAGACACTTTGGGTATATGCAGAAGATGACATCAAACGATCAGACTATGACATTGTCATTTTGATACAAGTCTGATGATATGCTGCAGGCTGTAGAAGATTGTCTAAAGAAAAAGTTACCATTTTGGTACAAGTCAAAGGAGCAATCTCCCAGGTGCAGGCAACTGTCCAACCGACAATTGCCATAATCAAGCAAAGACAAATCAGAGCCGGTCTGCTCTATGCCTCGGAAGCCTAAATCGCATTTAATGCTATGCTGATCTTCTGAAGATATCCGTTGAAGAAATGTGACCGTAGGCACATTTCACCTATAAAAGGAGAAGCTGGAAAAGCTGAAAACACAAGTCTTTGAACAACAAGTGAACAAGCGCTAATAAAAAGTAAGAACAAGTTACAAAGTGCTTATCTCTCTAAGATTCAAAGCTTGAGTGTGTTCGTGTTACAATTTTTGTGAGAATTGTAAGAGTGATTATCGAGCAGTCAATAAGACTCAATCGTGTATTGTGTTTGTGTATTCCTTAGTGAATATCCTTATCGTGGTTTGAGAAAAAGGGGTTACGTAGGAGTTTTATCTCCGAACATCCATAAAAACCTGTCTTTTGCTTTACCTTCTTCCGGTTCCAAATTCTAACCGACTTTCCATATTCTAACCGACCCATACTATTTCAACCGCATCACTAATTCTCAACCGATATTCTCCAAACCGCATCTCTATTTATCATATGTGTGTTGCTTCAACCTGAAATAAACCACTTCCGCACTTGAACTCGGTTCAAGGGTTTGTGACAGTTTGTGTAGTATTGAAACCGGTGCTAATTATTAACCGGATAAGCCCCAACCGTTGAGTGCTGTCAGAAAGAACTATCCGTCTGGACCCCGGTCCGCCATCATCAATCTAGATCCTAACAAATAGGTTCATTAGTTTTTAAACTAAGCGAATAAATATACGTAAAGAGAATAGATGATTCAAGTTGTATCTTTAAAATAAATAAATATTTTTGGTAACTTCATTATTATTATTAATTTTAAAATTATGATGTAAAATGTATAATTAAATTAAGAAATAAAATATTTTTGATTGCAATATATATCTATAAACTAATTCATTCATACATACTTCATCTCTACACTACACATTACATCTCACGTTTATAATCTGGCGAGGACAAACAAAGAGGGTAAGAAAATCACCATGTCAAAAATGCAGAATAAGAAGAACCTTCTAGTCACATATTTTAATGCAGAAGAATTGAACGCTCAATTTATACATGTGCAAGCTCAACTAGAGGTCGAGAAACAACGTGAAAATGAAGTGATTTAGGCCTTAAAAGCTTATCAAGATCAAATGGGGTGGGAAAGTTCGATAGAACAAATGAGTTATCAACAACTCGAGCACCTTAAAAAGTCCTTGGAGAAGCTCTATATTTTCCCAACTACCAAAGTGGCTCTAATTAAACAGTGGGGAGAAAAGAGGCTTGAAAAAGTTTCTGCAAATATACATGATCTCTACTTCCTGCTGTTCAAAAAGGGCTCAAATCTGAAAGAAATCTTGGAGAAAGGGCATACTTACATAGGATCAAATTGTATGAAGCTGGAAAAGTGGTCAGAAGAGATGAATCTATAAAGCAAACCAAAAGAAATAGCCCAGATTTGGTTCAAGGTTTGGAACATTCCATCCCACATGTATAATGCTGAAGCAATTAGTCATTTTGCAGGTACAATTGGGAAACCATTATATATGGACCCAATAACTGAAGGAGGAGAGAACTTGTCATTTTTTAGAATTAGAATTGAAGTGCATCCTAGGAGTGTCCTACCAATGAAAATGGCAGTTGTTGACAGAAAAGGAAAGCACAATGTCATGGAGATCTCTTATGAATGGAAACCAAAGAGGTGTGATTTCTGTAATCCTTTCCTACATAATAAATGTGATAAAGCTAGAGAAGAAGAGTAGAAAAACCAGAAAAGTCGGGAAGCAGAAAATAAAAAGAAGGAAATAGAGGAGGCGAAACTCAAAGATCAAACAATTGTAGAAAAAGTAAGAAAGATTCTGAGAAAAAGGAAAATAGTGAAGGAAAGAAAGTAAAAGGAATCAAGGTGAAGAGGAAAAGAAAATTTTCTGTAATGCGAAGGATCAGGATGGAAAAGGAAGATGAACCTCAAGTTATTGTTGAGGAAACAAAATAGGAAGAAGAAGAAGATTCCAAAACCGATTTGAAGTCTGAAGATGAAGCCGAAGATAAGGAAGACAAAATACAAAAATTCAAGTTGAAGATAACAAAGGTAAAAGCCCCGAAATTCTCAGAAACAATTATTTCTATCAAATCAGAACGGGCTCGTACAAAGAGAGAATTCAAAATGAGAAACAACAATACTCATCATCCTCTTCAATACAATCTCCTTACATCGTCAGAGGAAGGGGAAGTGGAAGAGGAAGAGGAAGAGGAAGAGGAAGAGGAAGAGGAAGAGGAAGAGGAAGAGGAAGAGGAAGAGGAAGAGGAAGAGGAAGAGGAAGAGGAAGAGGAAGAGGAAGAGGAAGAGGAAGAGAAAGAGGAAGAGGAAGGAAAGAAGACCTCTCAATGAAGATAGATGGCATACGAAAATCCTGGCTGGGATAGTTATGTTTGAATGTAGTCTTTTCTATTTGTAATCTCTGTTTTTTTTAGAATGTATGAATTCTATTAATCAGTTTTTTAAGGTCTTTTAATTGTCATCCTTAATCATAGCTATGGTTTGTCTAGTTTTGATTTCTGACCCTCCCACTTTTGCGATTTTAATAAAATGGTTTTAAACGTTTTCCAAAAAAACAAAAGTCCTTGGAGAAGCTAAATGCCATAGTGACACAAAAACTCACTCAATTTTGAATGTTTCTCAATAGTCTTTCATTGTGTTGTCTTTGTTTTTGAGTTTATTATATTGTTTTTAATTTTTTTCGTACTTGTTATTTTACAATTCATTTTTATATGTTTTGTAGTTGTAATATTATTTTCGTATTTTAATAAAAAAACTATTTAATAAGTTTTATGTGTTTTATTAGAAAAATAAATATTTAATTCAACAAAAAGAAATTACAAAATACAATTATGAATACAAGTTAACAAATTAGTATAATTTTATATATTTTATTATATTATTTTTATATAATTAATTAGTAATATTTGTAGTAATTAAATAAATTATATTTTTATCAATAATTAAAAAATATATTTTAATTGATTTTTTTGTATTATATTTGAAATCTCATTATTTATTTAACTTCCAAATAATGAATGGATATAGAATTTGAAGTTGGATAGCTTTGAAAAAAGTTCATGTGGGCTTCAATGTTTTATTGAGAAATTTATTTAAGATATTGGTACATTAACAGGTTTATATCTACATTTTATAATTAAATAATGATAGGTTATATCACATTCTTAGTGTACAAAACAAATATATACATAATATTTTTTTAAGTGTTTACCTGATTCTCCTTAACCCAAATGTAGATACGCAAGCACCTTCAAATTAGAAACGAATTTGTGACATTATGGTCTCTAATGTCGACATTTTTCACCTAATCATTTCAGTCGGATTCATTTAGAGAAAATATTTGATGTAAAATACTTATTTGGATCAAATAATTATATAGTATTTATTTTTTAATAATATAAATATTATAAATTAAAGTAATTAAATTAATGATAAAAATAAAACATCTTTTCAATTAATTATTTATATTAAATAAATTATATTTTAACAAATAATTTATAGTATATTTTAATTAATTTTATATTATAAATCAAAATCTCTCTAATTATTTAGATTATAATAATAATAATATAAGTTTTATATAATAAAGTAATAATAATAGAAATAAATAATTATACTATTATATTAATTATATAACTTTGTAAAATAAAATTTTATTATTAATTAAAAAAATATCAAGTAGTTCTTTACTAATTTATAAAGAAAATGTTATAAAAAGAACGATTAATCTTAATTAAATTTTGTTGTCGTATACGAATTGTTGTATGTGATAATATATTGAATAAAGTGTCTATTATATTATAATCGCTTTATTAATTTTTAAACTTAGCGAATAAGTATAAGTAATTGAAATAGAGGATTCGAGTTTTATATTTCATACAAATAAAATTTTCAGGTAACTTCATTATTTTTAATTTTAAAATTGTGGTGAGGAATATATATAAAATTAAGAAATAAAATATTTTTGATTGAATATATAACAAAAATAATGGATTTAATTAGCTAAAGATTTAAATATTTTTTCCTAAAGCGTCTAAATATTAAATATTTAAATATAAATAGATTTTTTCTAATTCATACACACTTAATCAATACATTATATATTAATGTCTATAATATGTAATTAGATAATAATTGCGAGTAAAAATAAAAGAGTGTAAAAAAATTACCAAGTAAAACATGCAGAATGAAAAAATCTTCAAAACACATTATCTAATGCAGAACAAGAACAGAAAAAGTGCTGAAACTGAAAGAGTATCCAATACGCAAAAATCATACTGCTTAAGTAAAGAAACCTCTGGAGATTTTACGGCATGATCGGAACAAACGGAAAAACACCACGATCGATACGGTATCAAGGTCACAGTTCCGCTTGTTGTGGTCGCGATTGCTAGTCGCTCAAAGTCGCTTGTCAATTCAAGAACGTGCGCACAATCGGCACGATCGGCACAATCGACACGATCAACACGATCGACACAATCAACACGAACGACACAGTATCGACTCTAATAACTAGGTCGTTTATTCATCTACAAAGCTTGGTTGGAAGGTTAAGGTTTTTAGTTTACCATGTTCTGTAATAGTTATGGTTTCTAGTGTACCCTATTCTATTATTGCTCTATTTTGTTGTTGTGTTCTGCTATTCATCAAAATAGGAAGAAAAAAAAGTAATAAAAATAAGGAAGTCATAGAATTTGTGATGGAAGGTTTAAGGGAGGTAGCTGAAAAAGAAATCAATAGGATTGCTGAAGAAATTTTCCATGAAAAACAGGAATGCAACAAAGGTAAAGAACCAATTACTGATATAAATTCTGAAGAAAATGTAGTAGGAAAATAGGGGGAAAATGAAAGAATATGGAAGGTTGGGTATAATGAAAGAGTAAACCTCTTTGGACCTAAAAATCAAATCACAAAACTACTGATGCATGTAAAGAAATGAGAGATTGTGCTCAACAAAGAAAAAATACAGCAAACAACCGTCCAATTGAATATACATTATCTTCAAGATTGGATCCTACTGAAGAAGGAAGAATACGAAAAGATAGTAAACTGATTAGTGGAAACAATGAGGGAGCTAATGAAGTCCCCAAAATCAAAGACCTGTACTATCAGGAGCAATTCTAACTGGAAGGTAAATGAAGTCTGGAAAAAGAATGCATAAAAGAAAATAGAAAATCATTCATACAAAGGTCAAATCCACTTGGGTGAGTTTAAAACAAAAGTTGAGATTCTCAACTCTCCTTTTGAATTTAAATTGTCCACTCAAGTGGAGGAGAAATGCGTCAAAGAATGGGAAAATGTAGTTATTGGGAACTATATAGGAAAGAACCATGTATTTTTTCCAAACACTAAGGAATCACTAATGAAACAATGGGAGCAAAAGGGACTGGAAAAGGTTTCTGTAAACATCCATGATCTCTATTTCTACAATTCAAAAAGGAAACGAACTTGGATGATATTCTGAAAATTGGACATATTTATATTGGATCCAACTGTATGAAGTTGGAGAGATGGTCTGAATAATTGAGCATTCTAAGCAAGCAAAAGGAAACAACCCAAATATGGTTTAAACTTAGGAACATCCCAGCACTCATGTATAATGCAGAAGCTCTAAGTCACTTTGCTAGTCTATTGAGGAAACCATTATATATGGACTCAATTACAGAGAAAAACAAGATAATTGTTGATAGGAATGGAAAGCCCACAGTCATGGAAATCTCATATGAATGGATGCCAAACATGTTTTTTCTACAATATTTTTCAACATGTTAGTACTAAATGTGCAAAAACAATTGAGGAATAACAGAAAATCATGAAAGCCTGGGAAGCAAAAAAGCAAGAAAATAAAATGGAAGAATCAAGAATGGGAGAGCATATTGTGGAAGTTAAGGATAGTGATAAAAATAAAAAAATAAGGAAAATGTAGAGGAAGAAAGCAAGAAGGATTCTGAGAAAAAGGAAAGCAACGAAAGAAAGAAAGTAAAAGGGAATCAAGTTGAAGAGGAAAAGAAAATTTTCTTTAATGCGAAGGATCGGGATGGAAAGGGAAGATGAACCTCAAGTTGTTATTGAGCAAAATCAAGAGAAAAACACCCAGAATTTCAAAGCTGAAATAGAGAATTCTAAAGCCGATAAAGAAGATTCCAAAACCGATATGGAGTCTGAAGCCGAAGCTGAAAATAATAAAGACAAAAATATAGAAATTCAAGTTGAATATAACAAAGATAAAAACCCTGAAATTCTCAAAAATAATTATTTCTATCAAATCATAACGGGCTCGTACAGAGAGAGAATTCAAAATGAGAATCAACAATACTCATCATCCTCTTCAATAAAATCTCCTTTTATCATTAGAGGAAGAGGAAGAGGAAGAGGAAGAGGAAGAGGAAGAGGAAGAGGAAGAGGAAGAGGAAGAGGAAGAGGAAGAGGAAGGAGAAGGGGAAGAATGCATCTCAATGAAAATAGATGACATGCGAAAATCCTAGGCTGGGATGGTTAGGTTTGAATGTAGTCTTTTCTGTTTGTAATCTATGAGTTATGAATGTATGAATGCTACTAATTAGTTTTTCAGGGTCTTTTGATTATCATCCTTAATCATAGCTAGGGTTTGTCTAACTTTGATTTCTGGAACTCACACTTTTGAGATTTTAATGAAATGGTTTTAATCGTTTTCTAAAAAAAGAAAAACTAATTGATGCTAACATATTTTATAAAACTAGAGAATTAAATGCTTAACTTATGTATGTGCATGATCAACTAAAGGTCGATAAACAACATAAAAAGACTTAAATTCCGAGAAAGATATAAGATGGTGGGAAAGATCGATAGAGAAGAGCACTCGCACCGAAAAAGGTCCCTACAGAATAAAGAATGTAAATGACATGGTGAACCAACAACTAGCTAGATTTTGAATGTTTCTCAATAATTATTATTCATGGGGGTTGTTTTTTTTATTGACTCCTATTTATGATGTTATTGTTCTTGTTTTTATGATGTTTAGTTGTTGTATTTTTTTTGGTTTTTTAATAAAAACTTATTTATGATAAAAAAAAACAATCATCACTTAAGTTATTATTGTCAATTTTTTTTGAATATCAATTATTAGATATCAAAAACAAATATTTAATTCAGCCAAAAAAAAATAATTGATAGTATACCTTAATTAATTTTATATTATAAATCAAAATTTCATTAATTATTTTGATTACAATAATAATAATATAATTTTTCTATAATAAAATAATATTAATAAAATAATAATAATAATTATGCTATTATATTAATTATATAACTTTAAAAATATATATTATTATTAATTGAAAAAATGTCAATTAGTTCTATATTAATTTATAAACTAAAATTATAAGAAAACTATTTATCTTAACTGAATTTTGTTGTCGTATGCGATAGTATGCGATAATACATCGAACGGAGTGAACTATTACATTATAATCGGTTTTATTAGTTTTTAAAGTAAGCGAATAAATATACGTAAATGGAATAGATGATTGGACTTGTATCTTCCAAATAAATAATTATTTTAGGTAACTTCATTATTATTAATAATTTTAAAATTGTGATGAAAAATGTATAATTAAATTAAGAAATAAAATATTTTTGATTGCAATATATACCTATATAGAAAAAAATCTTAATAAATGGATTTAATTAGCTGACACATTTAATGATTTTCCATAAACAGTCCAAATATTCAATATTTAAATATATAAATAGATTTTCTCTAATCCATTTATACAAACTTCATCTCTACCTTACATATTACATCTCATAATCTAGCGAGGACAAACATGTCAAAAATGCAGAAGGAGAAGAACCTTCAAGTCACATCTTCTAATGTAGAAGAACTAAACGCTCAAATTATACACTTACAAGCTCAACTAGAAGTTGAGAAACAACATGAAAAGGAAGTTATTCATGCCTTAAATGTTTGTCAAGATCAAATGGGGTGGGAAAGTTCGATTGAGCAAATGAGTTATCAACAACTCGAGCACCTTAAAAGGGCCTTGGAGAAGGTAAATGCCATAGTTACAAAAAAACTCACTAAACTTTGAATGTTTCTCAATAGTCTTTTCATGGTGTTGTCTTTGTTTTTGAGTTTATTTTATTGTTTTTAATTTTTTTCGTACTTTTTATGTTATAATTCTTGTTTTTATGTTTTGTAGTTGTAATATTATTTTTGATTTTCGTATTATTTGAAAAAAGTTCGTGTGGGCTTCAATGTTTTTTTGAGAAATTTATATAAGATATTGGTACATTAACTTAGGTTTATATCTACATTTTAGAATTAAAAAATGATAGGTTATATCACATTCTTAGTGTACAAAACAAATATATACATAATATTTTTTTAAGTGTTTACTTAATTCACCTCAACCCAAATGTAGATACGCCCTACATATATTAATATTAAGTTTCTTTAATACAAACAATATTATCAAATAATAACAATGAGGATATAATGGTGCTTAGTACGTTCGCTTCCAAGCACCTTAAAATTAGAAACGAATTTGTGACATTATGGTCTTTAAGGTCGACATTTTTCACCTAATCATTGCAGTCGGATTCATTTAGAGAAAAAATATTTGATGTAAAATACTTATTTGTATAAAATGATTACATAGTATTTATTTTTTAATAATATAAATATTATAAATTAAAATAATAAAATTAATGATAAAAATAAAACATCATTTCAATTAATTATTTATATTAAATAAATTATATTTTAACAAATAATTTATAGTATATTTTAATTAATTTTATATTATAAATCAAAATCTGATTAATTATTTAGATAATAATAATAATAATATAAGTTTTCCATAATAAAATAATAATAATAGAAATAAATAATTAGACTATTATATTAATCATATAACTTTGTAAAATAAAATTTTATTATTAATTAAAAAAATATCAAGTAGTTCCCTACTAATTTATAAAGAAAAGTTATAAGAAAACTATTAATCTTAATTAAATTTTGTTTTCGTATACGAATGGTTGTAAGTGATAATATATTGAATAAAATGACTATTATATTATAATCGCTCTATTAATTTTTAACCTTAGAGAATAAGTAAAAGTAATTGAAATACAGGATTCGAGTTTTAGAAGTTTTATTATTTTTAATTTTAAAATTGTGGTGAGGAATATATATATAATTAAGAAATAAAATATTTTTGATTGAAATATATATATATATATATATAACAAAAAATATAATTAATGGATTTAATTAGCTACACATTTAAATATTTTTTCCTAAAGCATCTAAATATTAAATATTTAAATATAAATAGATTTTCTCTAATTCATTAATACACACTTAATCAATGCATTATATATTAATGTCTGTAATATGTAATTAGCTAATAATTACGAGAAAAAACAAAAGAGTGTAAAACAATTACCAAGTAAAAAATGCAGAATGAAAATTTTTTCAAAAACACATTATCTAATGCAGAACAAGAAACTAATTGATGTTAATCAATTTTATAAAACTAGATAATTAAATTCTTAACTTATGTATGTGCATGATCAACTAGAGGTCGAGAAACAACATAAAAAGACTTAAATTCCGAGAAAGATATAAGGTGGTGGGAAAGATCGAGAGAGAAGAGCATTCACACCTCAAAAGGTCCCTACATAATAAAGAATATAAATGACATGGTGAACCAACAACTAACTAGATTTTGAATGTTTCTCAATAATCATTAGTCATGGGTTGTTTTTTTATTGACTCCTATTTATGATGTTATTGTTCTTGTTTTTATGATGTTTAGTTGTTGTATTTTTTTTGGTTTTTCAATAAAAACTTTTTTATGATAAAAAAAAACAATAATCACTTAAGTTATTATTGTCAATTTTTTGTGAATAATTTTTATATCAATTATTAGATACCAAAAACAAATATTTAATTCAGCAAAAAGAAAAAAATAAAATAAATGAATAATTACAAAATATAATTATTAATACAAGTTAAAAAAATAATTGATAGTATACATTAATTAATTTTATATTATAAATCAAAATTTCATTTATTATTTTGATTATAATAATAATAATATATTTTTTCTATAATAAAATAGTATTAAAAAAAATAATAATTATGCTATTATATTAATTATATAACTTTAAAAAAATATATTAATATTAATTGAAAAAATGTCAATTAGTTCTATATTAATTTATAAACTAAAATTATAAGAAAACTATTTATCTAAACTGAATTTTGTTGTCGTATGCGATAGTATGCGATAATAGATCGAACGGAGTGAACTATTACATTATAATCGGTTTCATTAGTTTTTAAAGTAAGCGAATAAATATACGTAAATGGAATAGATGATTCGACTTGTATATTCCAAATAAATAATTATTTTAGGTAACTTCATTATTATTAATAATTTTAAAATTGTGATGAAAATTGTATAATTAAATTAAGAAATAAAATATTTTTGATTGCAATATATACCTATATAGAAAAAAATCTTAAAAAATAGATTTAATTAGCTGGTACATTTAAAGATTTTCCATAAACAGTCCAAATATTCAATATTTAAATATATAAATAGATTTTCTCTAATCCATTCATACACACTTCATCTCTACCTTACATATTACATCTCATAATCTAGCGAGGACAAACATGTCAAAAATGCAGAAGGAGAAGAACCTTCAAGTCACATCTTCTAATGTAGAAGAACTAAACGCTCAAATTATACACTTGCAAGCTCAACTAGAAGTTGAGAAACAACATGAAAAGGAAGTTATTCATGCCTTAAATGTTTGTCAAGATCAAATGGGGTGGGAAAGTTCGATTGAGCAAATGAGTTATCAACAACTCGAGCACCTTAAAAGGGCCTTGGAGAAGGTAAATGCCATAGTTACAAAAAAACTCACTAAACTTTGAATGTTTCTCAATAGTCTTTTCATGGTGTTGTCTTTGTTTTTGAGTTTATTTTATTGTTTTTAATTTTTTTCGTACTTTTTATGTTATAATTCTTGTTTTTATGTTTTGTAGTTGTAATATTATTTTTGATTTTCGTATTATTTGAAAAAAGTTCGTGTGGGCTTCAATGTTTTTTTGAGAAATTTATATAAGATATTGGTACATTAACTTAGGTTTATATCTACATTTTAGAATTAAAAAATGATAGGTTATATCACATTCTTAGTGTACAAAACAAATATATACATAATATTTTTTTAAGTGTTTACTTAATTCACCTCAACCCAAATGTAGATACGCCCTACATATATTAATATTAAGTTTCTTTAATACAAACAATATTATCAAATAATAACAATGAGGATATAATGGTGCTTAGTACGTTCGCTTCCAAGCACCTTAAAATTAGAAACGAATTTGTGACATTATGGTCTCTAAGGTCGACATTTTTCACCTAATCATTGCAGTCGGATTCATTTAGAGAAAAAATATTTGATGTAAAATACTTATTTGTATAAAATGATTACATAGTATTTATTTTTTAATAATATAAATATTATAAATTAAAATAATAAAATTAATGATAAAAATAAAACATCATTTCAATTAATTATTTATATTAAATAAATTATATTTTAACAAATAATTTATAGTATATTTTAATTAATTTTATATTATAAATCAAAATCTCATTAATTATTTAGATTATAATAATAATAATATAAGTTTTCTATAATAAAATAATAATAATAGAAATAAATAATTAGACTATTATATTAATCATATAACTTTGTAAAATAAAATTTTATTATTAATTAAAAAAATATCAAGTAGTTCCCTACTAATTTATAAAGAAAAGTTATAAGAAAACTATTAATCTTAATTAAATTTTGTTTTCGTATACGAATTGTTGTAAGTGATAATATATTGAATAAAATGACTATTATATTATAATCGCTCTATTAATTTTTAACCTTAGAGAATAAGTAAAAGTAATTGAAATACAGGATTCAGGATTCGAGTTTTAGAAGTTTTATTATTTTTAATTTTAAAATTGTTGTGAGGAATATATATATAATTAAGAAATAAAATATTTTTGATTGAAATATATATATATATATATATATATATATATATATATATAACAAAAAATATAATTAATGGATTTAATTAGCTACACATTTAAATATTTTTTCCTAAAGCATCTAAATATTAAATATTTAAATATAAATAGATTTTCTCTAATTCATTAATACACACTTAATCAATGCATTATATATTAATGTCTGTAATATGTAATTAGCTAATAATTGCGAGAAAAAACAAAAGAGTGTAAGACAATTACCAAGTAAAAAATGCAGAATGAAAAAATTTTCAAAAACACATTATCTAATGCAGAACAAGAAACTAATTGATATTAATCAATTTTATAAAACTAGATAATTAAATTCTTAACTTATGTATGTGCATGATCAACTAGAGGTCGAGAAACAACATAAAAAGACTTAAATTCCGAGAAAGATATAAGGTGGTGGGAAAGATCGAGAGAGAAGAGCATTCACACCTCAAAAGGTCCCTACATAATAAAGAATATAAATGACATGGTGAACCAATAACTAGCTAAATTTTGAATGTTTCTCAATAATCATTATTCATGGGTTGTTTTTTTATTGACTCCTATTTATGATGTTATTGTTCTTGTTTTTATGATGTTTAGTTGTTGTATTTTTTTTGGTTTTTCAATAAAATCTTTTTTATGATAAAAAAAAACAATCATCACTTAAGTTATTATTGTCAATTTTTTTTGAATAATTTTTATATCAATTATTAGATACCAAAAGTAAATATTTAATTCTGCAAAAAGAAAAAAATAAAATAAATGAATAATTACAAAATATAATTATTAATACAAGTTAAAAAAATAATTGATAGTATACATTAATTAATTTTATATTATAAATCAAAATTTCATTTATTATTTTGATTATAATAATAATAATATATTTTTTCTATAATAAAATAGTATTAAAAAAATAATAATAATTATGCTAGTATATTAATTATATAACTTTAAAAAAATATATTAATATTAATTGAAAAAATGTCAATTAGTTCTATATTAATTTATAAACTAAAATTATAAGAAAACTATTTATCTAAACTGAATTTTGTTGTCGTATGCGATAGTATGCGATAATAGATCGAACGGAGTGAACTATTACATTATAATCGGTTTCATTAGTTTTTAAAGTAAGCGAATAAATATACGTAAATGGAATAGATGATTCGACTTGTATCTTCCAAATAAATAATTATTTTAGGTAACTTCATTATTATTAATAATTTTAAAATTTTGATGAAAAATGTATAATTAAATTAAGAAATAAAATATTTTTGATTGCAATATACCTATATAGAAAAAAATCTTAAAAAATAGATTTAATTAGCTGGCACATTTAAAGATTTTCCATAAACAGTCCAAATATTCAATATTTAAATATATAAATAGATTTTCTCTAATCCATTCATACACACTTCATCTCTACCTTACATATTAGATCTCATAATCTAGCGAGGACAAACATGTCAAAAATGCAGAAGGAGAAGAACCTTCAAGTCACATCTTCTAATGTAGAAGAACTAAACGCTCAAATTATACACTTGCAAGCTCAACTAGAAGTTGAGAAACAACATGAAAAGGAAGTTATTCATGCCTTAAATGTTTGTCAAGATCAAATGGGGTGGGTGATGCAGCGTGCGTGGCTAGGATGAACCTTTATCAAGATTCGTTGATTCTTACGAATACCGAAAGTCGATAGATATTGAGGAAACCTCGTTTTCTGATTAATAATCTTCCCCTAACAAAGTGTTTTAAGATCCTTTAAATACTCAAACCCTAGCTTGCAAAAGAAATAAACAACTTTTAATAAATTGCAAAAAACACCCGAAACTAATAAAAAATGCGATTTTGAGCCCCTAAACGTTTCCGCCCGAAAAACACTAGGCAATCGTCGAAATCTGACACTTGCGAGATATTTTCGGATGCTGCAACTTTCGCATAAACGACTCTTCGACTCGCACCGCATCATTCCCCCCAGGGTAGAAAAGATTCGTCCTCGAATTTGGAACCGCATCATCCTCATCAGAAGAAGACTCACCCACAAAAGGAACAAGATGCTTCACATTGAACACATCAGAGGTACGCACATGGCTGGGAAGGCGTAAACGATAAGCATTGGGGTTGATCTTCTCCACAATCTCAACAGGACCAATCTTCTTAGCAGCAAGCTTGCTATATTCATGAGCTGGAAAACGATCCTTAGTCAGAATAGCCCACACAAAGTCACCAACTTCAAAATCAACAGCACGCCTTCTCGAATCAGCCTTCTCCTTGTACTTGGCAGTAGCAGCAACCAAGCGGTCATGAGTGGTCTGATGAACCTGAGCCAACTGACCAACAAAATCCGCAGCAGTGGAATGAGGACGCACCTTGCTGGGCAGCGCTAACAAATCAAGAGGAGCACGCGGAGACAGCCCGTAAATCACATGGAAAGGACTGAAACCAGTGGAGCGATTAACAGCATGATTGTGAGCAAACTCGGCCTGAGGCAGCTTCAGATCCCAAGCCTTAGGATGATCCCCAATTAAACTGCGCAGAAGGTTCCCCAAAGACCTATTAACAACTTCAGTTTGGCCATCAGTTTGCGGGTGATAGGCACTGCTAAAATTCAGCTGAGTATTAACCAAACGCCAAAGACTCCTCCAAAAGTGACTCACAAAGCGAGTGTCCCGATCAGAAACTATGGAGGCAGGAAGTCCATGAAGGCGATACACATCCCTGAAATAAAGCTGTGCAACAGCCACATCATCAGAGGTTTTCTTGCAGGGAATGAAATGAACCATCTTCGAGAATCGGTCAACCACCACAAAAATCGAATCAGAACCACGCTGGGTACGTGGCAGCCCAAGGACAAAATCCAGTTTGCTAAACACAGAAGCACCACCCAACTGATCCAACAAGTCATCCAACCGGGGAATAGGAAACCGATAACGCACTGTAATCTTGTTGATAACACGACTATCAATGCACATACGCCAAGACCCATCCTTTTTTGGGGTAAGAAGGGCCGGGACAGCACAGGGACTAAGGCTCTCTCGAATGTGTCCCTTAGCCAGCAAGTCCTCCACCTGTCTACGCAACTCGTCATGTTCTTTGGGACTCATGCGGTAATGAGGACGGTTGGGTAGGGCAGCACCTGGAACCAAGTCAATGTGATGCTGGATATCACGCAAAGGAGGCAAGGCACAAGGCAGATTCTCAGGAAAAACATCTGCAAACTCCTGTAACAGCGGCTGCACTGGAATAGGAACCTCAGAACTAGCACCACAGGTAATCAGCGAACAAAATAGAGCAAACACCATGCCAGATTCAACCATGGCGGTCTGAAAAGGACCCCGAGACAACAAGGTGGCAGGGGGGACGCATGATGAGTGGGGGCAGCACCCTTCTTGGGCTGATTTGGCATCAACACAATCTTGACTCAGCCAGGACAGGCGATAAGGCTTGGGGTGAGGTTCAGTGGACAGACCCAGCTTCGAAACTGCAACTTCAGAAATCACATTCTCACAACTCCCAGCATCAATGATGAAGGTGCAAACTTTGCCACCGATGGTACAAGTGGAATGGAACAGATTATTGCGTAACCACTCGTTGTCAGGAGCACGAGGGGTTAAACATGATCGACGAATCACCAAAAGGGGGCCAACATCACCAGAAACATACTCCTCCGCTGCCTCATCATCATAAACATCATACACTGGGGCTGAATCTGAAGGAAGAGCAGAGTCAGGATCATCCACCTCAGTAAAAAGACCACGATTGGTGGACTTTGGGTTGCGACACTCTGCTTGGCGATGGCCAACTTCACCACAATTGAAACAACGCAAGCCACCGGGACGTCCCTGCGGGGGGGCTGTAGTGCCGCGAGGGGGGGCTAGGGTGGGATGGGCCGGCTGGGAAGAAGAACCAATGCCACTAGTGGGGACAACCTGTTTTCCAAAGCTACCCGAACCGCGCCTGGCTAGCTGTTTCTCAGCCTGTGAAGCACGCTGATGTGCCTTAGAAACAGTCAAGGGATCAAACATATTCAAAATATCCTGCAACTGGAGGCGAAGGCCACCAATATAGCGAGAAACCAACTGGAGAGGGGACTCAGACAGGTCAACACGAGCCACAAAGGTGTAAAACTCAGTGGAATAGTCATCCACAGAACGAGAACCCTGACGAAGATTCTGGAACCGTTGGTACAGGTTACGTTCGTAATTATATGGTAGAAACGCAGCCCTAATATGCTTCCTGAATTTGTCCCAATTCGTGAGCTTTGCCTTACCATGACGAACACGTGTCTGTTTCAACTGTTGCCACCATGCTTGTGCACGATCATGTAAGCGGGTCGTAACAAGGGGTACACGACGATCTGTAGGAACTTCCTTGAAATCCAGAATCTCTTCAACCTGAGAAAGCCAATCAATAAACTCTTCCGGTGGTAGACTACCATCGAACTTAGGGATGTCCACCCTGAAAGCCTGCTCCCAGCGATGATTGGGGCGTTCAGGGGATCGATTCCGAAGACCACCGAGAGGGTTTTCATCTGTCACCGTAACATCATCTTCAGGGTGGTGCATGTGCATAGATGCATCCATCCGTTGCGTCAACCATTCAACCTGCCGCCTCAAATCGTCGTTATCACGGCGAAACTCAGCGTTTTCACGTCGCAACTCAGCAAGGTCACCATCATCAGCACCAGGGGTAGGGTTGCGCGGCTGTCTTTGGGGCGGCATACCTCAGGGTCGACTGGAAACTGATACCAACTGATGCAGCGTGCGTGGCTAGGATGAACCTTTATCAAGATTCGTTGATTCTTACGAATACCGAAAGTCGATAGATATTGAGGAAACCTCGTTTTCTGATTAATAATCTTCCCCTAACAAAGTGTTTTAAGATCCTTTAAATACTCAAACCCTAGCTTGCAAAAGAAATAAACAACTTTTAATAAATTGCAAAAAACACCCGAAACTAATAAAAAATGCGATTTTGAGCCCCTAAACGTTTCCGCCCGAAAAACACTAGGCAATCGTCGAAATCTGACACTTGCGAGATATTTTCGGATGCTGCAACTTTCGCATAAACGCCTCTTCGACTCGCACCGCATCAGTGGGAAAGTTCGATTGAGCAAATGAGTTATCAACAACTCGAGCACCTTAAAAGGGCCTTGGAGAAGGTAAATGCCATAGTTACAAAAAAAACTCACTAAACTTTGAATGTTTCTCAATAGTCTTTTCATGGTTTTGTCTTTGTTTTTGAGTTTATTTTATTGTTTTTAATTTTTTTCGTACTTTTTATGTTATAATTCTTGTTTTTATGTTTTGTAGTTGTAATATTATTTTTGATTTTCGTATTATTTGAAAAAAGTTCGTGTGTGCTTCAATGTTTTTTTGAGAAATTTATATAAGATATTGGTACATTAACTTAGGTTTATATCTACATTTTAGAATTAAAAAATGATAGGTTATATCACATTCTTAGTGTACAGAACAAATATATACATAATATTTTTTAAAGTGTTTACTTAATTCACCTCAACCCAAATGTACATACGCCCTACATATATTAATATTAAGTTTCTTTAATACAAACAATATTATCAAATAATAACAATGAGGATATAATGGTGCTAATTACGTTTGCTTCCAAGCACCTTAAAATTAGAAACGAATTTGTGACATTATGGTCTCTAAGGTCGACATTTTTCACCTAATCATTGCAGTCGGATTCATTTAGAGAAAAAATATTTGATGTAAAATACTTATTTGTATAAAATGATTACATAGTATTTATTTTTTAATAATATAAATATTATAAATTAAAATAATAAAATTAATGATAAAAATAAAACATCATTTCAATTAATTATTTATATTAAATAAATTATATTTTAACAAATAATTTATAGTATATTTTAATTAATTTTATATTATAAATCAAAATCTCATTAATTATTTAGATTATTATAATAATAATATAAGTTTTCCATAATAAAATAATAATAATAGAAATAAATAATTAGACTATTATATTAATCATATAACTTTGTAAAATAAAATTTTATTATTAATTAAAAAAATATCAAGTAGTTCCCTACTAATTTATAAAAAAAAGTTATAAGAAAAATATTAATCTTAATTAAATTTTGTTTTCGTATACGAATGGTTGTAAGTGATAATATATTGAATAAAATGACTATTATATTATAATCGCTCTATTAATTTTTAACCTTAGAGAATAAGTAAAAGTAATTGAAATACAGGATTCGAGTTTTAAAAGTTTTATTATTTTTAATTTTAAAATTGTGGTGAGGAATATATATATATTATTAAGAAATAAAATATTTTTGATTGAAATATATATATATATATATATATAACAAAAAATATAATTAATGGATTTAATTAGCTACACATTTAAATATTTTTTCCTAAAGCATCTAAATATTAAATATTTAAATATAAATAGATTTTCTCTAATTCATTAATACACACTTAATCAATGCATTATATATTAATGTCTGTAATATGTAATTAGCTAATAATTACGAGAAAAAACAAAAGAGTGTAAAACAATTACCAAGTAAAAAATGCAGAATGAAAATTTTTTCAAAAACACATTATCTAATGCAGAACAAGAAACTAATTGATGTTAATCAATTTTATAAAACTAGATAATTAAATTCTTAACTTATGTATGTGCATGATCAACTAGAGGTCGAGAAACAACATAAAAAGACTTAAATTCCGAGAAAGATATAAGGTGGTGGGAAAGATCGAGAGAGAAGAGCATTCACACCTAAAAAAGTCCCTACATAATAAAGAATATAAATGACATGGTGAACCAACAACTAGCTAGATTTTGAATGTTTCTCAATAATCATTATTCATGGGGTTGTTTTTTTTATCGACTCCTATTTATGATGTTATTGTTCTTGTTTTTATGATGTTTAGTTGTTGTATTTTTTTTGGTTTTTCAATAAAAACTTTTTTATGATAAAAAAAAAACAATCATCACTTAAGTTATTATTGTCAATTTTTTGTGAATAATTTTTATATCAATTATTAGATACCAAAAACAAATATTTAATTCAGCAAAAAGAAAAAAATAAAATAAATGAATAATTACAAAATATAATTATTAATACAAGTTAAAAAAATAATTGATAGTATACATTAATTAATTTTATATTATAAATCAAAATTTCATTTATTATTTTGATTATAATAATAATAATACATTTTTTCTATAATAAAATAGTATTAAAAATAATAATAATAATTATGCTATTATATTAATTATATAACTTTAAAAAAATATATTAATATTAATTGAAAAAATGTCAATTAGTTCTATATTAATTTATAAACTAAAATTATAAGAAAACTATTTATCTAAAGTGAATTTTGTTGTCGTATGCGATAGTATGCGATAATAGATCGAACAGAGTGAACTATTACATTATAATCGGTTTCATTAGTTTTTAAAGTAAGCGAATAAATATACGTAAATGGAATAGATGATTCGACTTGTATCTTCCAAATAAATAATTATTTTAGGTAACTTCATTATTATTAATAATTTTAAAATTGTGATGAAAAATATATAATTAAATTAAGAAATAAAATATTTTTGATTGCAATATATACCTATATAGAAAAAAATCTTAATAAATGGATTTAATTAGCTGGCACATTTAAAGATTTTCCATAAACAGTCCAAATATTCAATATTTAAATATATAAATAGATTTTCTCTAATCCATTCATACACACTTCATCTCTACCTTACATATTACATCTCATAATCTGGCGAGGACAAACAAAGAGGGTAAGAAAATCACCATGTCAAAAATGCAGAAGGAGAAGAACCTTCAAGTCACATCTATTAATGCAGAAGAACTAAACGCTCAAATTATACACTTGCAAGCTCAACTAGAAGTTGAGAAACAACATGAAAAGGAAGTTATTCATGCCTTAAATGTTTGTCAAGATCAAATGTGGTGGGAAAATTCGATTGAGCAAATGAGTTATCAAAAACTCGATCACCTTAAAAGGGCCTTGGAGAAGTTAAATGCCATAGTTACAAAAAAACTCACTAAACTTTGAATGTTTCTCAATAGTCTTTTCATGGTGTTGTCTTTGTTTTTGAGTTTATTTTATTGTTTTTAATTTTTTTCGTACTTTTTATGTTATAATTCTTGTTTTTATGTTTTGTAGTTGTAATATTATTTTTGATTTTTGTATTATTTGAAAAAAGTTCGTGTGGGCTTCAATATTTTTTTGAGAAATTTATATAAGATATTGGTACATTAACTTAGGTTTATATCTACATTTTAGAATTAAAAAATGATAGGTTATATCACATTCTTAGTGTACAAAACAAATATATACATAATATTTTTTTAAGTGTTTACTTAATTCACCTCAACCCAAATGTAGATACGCCCTACATATATTAATATTAAGTTTCTTTAATACAAACAATATTATCAAATAATAACAATGAGGATATAATGGTGCTTAGTATGTTCGCTTCCAAGCACCTTCAAATTAGAAACGAATTTGTATCATTATGGTCTCTAAGGTCGACATTTTTCACCTAATCATTCCAGTCGGATTCATTTAGAAAAAAAATATTTGATGTAAAATACTTATTTGTATAAAATGATTACTTAGTATTTATTTTTTAATAATATAAATATTATAAATTAAAATAATAAAATTAATGATAAAAATAAAACATCATTTCAATTAATTATTTATATTAAATAAATTATATTTTAACAAATAATTTATAGCATAATTTAATTAATTTTATATTATAAATCAAAATCTCATTAATTATTTAGATTATAATAATAATATAAGTTTTCTATAATAAAAAATAATAATAGAAATAAATAATTAGACTATTATATTAATTATATAAATTTGTAAAATAGAATTTTATTATTAATTAAAAAAATATCAAGTAGTTCCCTACTAATTTATAAAAAAAGGTTATAAGAAAACGATTAATCTTAATTAAATTTTGTTTTTGTATATGTATTGTTGTATGTGATAATATATTGAATAAAGTGATTATTATATTATAATCGCTTTATTAATTTTTAACCTTAGCGAATAAGTAAAAGTAATTGAAATACTAGATTCGAGTTTTAGAAGTTTTATTATTTTTAATTTTAAAATTGTGGTGAGGAATATATATAATTAAGAAATAAAATATTTTTGATTGAAATATATATATAACAAAAAATATAATTAATTTTAAAATATATATAGGTGCATACGAAGTTTATGAAATACGAAACCAACATCTGGACCTGCAAAATTCATGAAGGTATGAGTTGGTCTCTAAAAAAGATTCTTAAACTAAGAAGCGATATTGCAGATCTTTATGACATCCGCTAGGGGACGGGAAAAATATTTTATTCTGGCACGACCCCTGGTTCGAAAACCAACCTATCATCCACAAGGAGTAGTTTCAAAATACCCGCATCAGAAGGGACTGCACAGAAACGAAAATTAGAGACATTAAAGACGCGAATTGAGACTCACTCCTAAGAAGAAATCCAGAAAGACAGAGGATACTTGATCATATAAGTAACATACAAATACACGACAGACCGGATATTCATGAATGGAAAGCTGAGGACAATGGAAAGCTGGTATTGAAGAAAATATGGGATGTAACACGGGAAAAAGCACAAAAAGTAGAATGGGCTCCTCTTGTATTGTCAGCAAAGATTATCCCTAGACACCAGTTCATCATATGACTCGTCTTGTGGGAAAGACTCAGCACTCGTGATCGTATCAGCAAGTATATGAGCATCCCGAACACGAACTGTCTTCTATGTAAAGGAAATGAAGAAACCATAGATCACCTTTTCAGGAGTTTCTGTATTTCTTCAAAGCTTTGGGACAGATTCTATAAAAGCTTGGAGCTGATCAGTTTTCCTAGCGAATGGAATGAAATTAAAGATGCAACACTACTCAAAGCCAAGAGAAATAGATTTGCAACAAGCGTGTTCAAGTGCGGCTTTGGAGCAGTGGTGTATAACATTTGGGAAGAACGGAATGCAAGGGTATATGGCAGAATTCGCAGGAGCGTTGAAGAGTTATGAAAAGATATTGTATCGGATTGCAGTGCCCTCGCGGGAATGTGGACAAGAATTCCAAGCATGGAGTAGAACTGGAATTTACCGTTTTTAAACTCACTAGAATTGAAAACATTGTAATCAAATAATTCATTTACGTTTTTAGCTTTTTAGCTTTTATTCAGAATGTTACGACTTCAAAATCATTCTAGGTCTGTCTTGAATTATCTCTTAAACTCGTGGTTTTTTTTCCCATTTTCGAGAATTTTTAATGAAATGACGCTAAGTCGTTTTTCCCCCCCCCAAAAAAATCACCATATCAAAAATGCAGAAGAAGAACATTCAAGTCACATCTTTTATTCTAGAAGAACTGAACGCTCAATTTATACATGTGCAAGCTCAACTAGAGGTCGAGAAACAACATGAAAATGAAGTGATTTAGGCCTTAAAAGTTTGTCAAGATCAAATTGGGTGGGAAAGTTCGATTGAGCAAATGAGTTATGAACAACTCGAGCAACTTAAAAAGTCCTTGGAGAAGGTACATGCCATAGTGACACAAAAACTAACTCAGTTTTGAATGTTTCTGAATTGTCTTTCATGGAGTTGTCTTTGTTTTTATGTTTATTTTATTGTTTTTAATTTTTGTGGTACTTTTCATGTTATAATTCTTGTTTTTATGTTTTTTAGTTGTAATATTATTTTCGTTTTTTAATAAAAAAATATTTATGTAAAAAAACAATGATCACTTAAGTTTTATTGTCAAATTATTATGATTAAGTTTGATGTCTTTTATTAGAAAAATAAATATTTAATTCAATAAAAAAGAAAATGAAAAATTACAAAATACAATTATGAATAAAAGTTAAAAAAATAGTATTATTTTATATATTTTATTATATTCTTTTAATATAATTAATTAGTAATATTTAAAGTAATTAAATAAATGATATTTTTACCAATAATTAAAAAATATATTTTAATTGAGTTTTTTATTATATTTAAAATCTTATTATTTATTTAACTTGTAAATAATGAATGGATATAGAATTTGTAGTGAGATAGGTTTGAAAAAACTTGGCTTAGGCTTCAATGTTTGTTTAGAATTTTATATAAGATATTGATAGATTAACTTAGGTTTATATTTACTTTTTAAAATTAATAAATTATGACGTTATGTAACATTTTTAACGGAAAAAACAAATATATATAATATTTTTTAAGGGTTTGTATGAGTCTCCTCATCCCTTACAGTTCTCTTCCAAGCACCTTCTAGTTTCTTTCAAGCACTCTCTAGTTAGAAACGAATCTATAAAATCTCTAACGTCAACATTTTCCACCTAATCAATCTAGTCGGATTTATTTAGAGAAAAATATTTAATGTAAAATACATTATTTGGATAAATGTTTACATAGTATTTATTTTTTAATACTATAAATATTATAAACTAAAATAATTAAACTAATGATAAAAATAAAATATTATTTTAATTAATCATTATATTAAATCAATTATATTTTAACAAATAATTTATAATATATTTTAATTAATTTTATATTATAAATCAAAATCTCATTAACTATTTAGATAATAATAATAATATAAGTTTTCTATAATAAAATAATATTAATAAAAATAAATAATAATAATTAGATTATTATATTAATTATATAACTTTGTAAAAAAATAATATTATTATTAATTAAAAAAATAAAGTAGTTCTCTCTATTCATTTATAAAGAAAATTAAATTATGTTGTCGTATGTGATAATATATTAAACAAAATGACTACGTTATAATCGCTTTATTAATTTTTAATATTAGTGAATAAGTAAAAATAATGGAGATAGATTCGAGTTTTATATTTCATCAAATTAAAATTTTCAGGTAATTTAATTCTTTTTAATTTTAAAATTGTGGTGAGAAATATATAATAAAACATATTTGATTAAAAAAAAAATATATATATATATAATAAAAAAGTTATAATTAATAGATTTAATTAGCTACATATTTAAATATTTTCATTCATACACAATTAATCAATGCATAATATATTACATATAATTTCTATAATATGTAATTAGCTAATAATTGCGAAAACAAACAAATTGTGTAAAAAGTTACCAAGTCAAAAATGCATAATGAAAAGATCTTTAAAAATATTATATCTAATGCAAACGAGAACAATTAATTGATGCTATACCCACGATCAACTAGCTGTACGTTACTCCTGCTCCACTTTCTTGTTGCAACAAATTGATTAATTCCACGTAAGCACATATTCTTCCCACAACTTGTTTCTTGCAAGAATATTCTAGAAGAATATTTGGCGCACTACCAGATTGGTACGGCCACGATCCTGGTGCTCAGAGTCTACTGTGTACTATGGAGGTGTTCCAATGGAAGCTCGCCACGTGTCATTATGGAAGATTCAACCGTTAGTACCTGCTCTCTATTTAAAGATCTTCAAGGACAACGGAAGAATTGCAGGACACATTTACTGGAATTACAGAAATCAATCGATCAATCTATACTCTGTGAAATACGCAATCTACGGAACTGCTTTCTTGCTTTACTGTGTATTTATCAAGAGAGAGTGTTAGAATCAAAACATTGTTTAAGCTGAGTGATATACTTCATTATATTGTAAGTTGAACAGAGTCTGTTCTGTTCAACAATGAACTAATCATGCAACTATATTTGATTCTAAGAAACGTATAGTGAATCATTCCGGTGGTTGGAAGAAGAGGTGACGTAGGAGAGTTTGCTCCGAACATCCATAAACAAACTGTTGTGTCACTAACATTTTGTCATCTTCTCATTCTTTGGTTCTTAGCTACAAACATGAGCAAACGTTTCCGCACTTGAATCGTTCAAGAATTTGCTAGGGTTTGTGAAGAATAAAAAGTGATTTAAATCCTTAACATGATTTCTATCAAACCGTTTTCCCGAAGCCGTCATCAATAGACAGACCTCAGTTTCTGTCGATTACGCCGATCCTATCAATTGGTATCAGAGCTTTGTTTCTATTCTCAAGCTATCCCTAAGATTGTCGACCATAACCAAAGATGACAGTGCTACTGCTATCCCCACATTCTCTAGAGAAAACTATATCCTGTGGAAGAAGAGAGTTCGTGCTCATCTCTCCTCTCTCCATGACGACATGTGGAGTGTTATCACCGATGGTCCTATCAAGATTGATAAGGAGAAATTCGAATGGACCAGTGAAGACAAGAGAAAGAACAACCTCAACAACATGGCGTTAGATGTTCTGTACAGATCTCTTGATGATAGCATGTTCAACTACATCATCGAGTGTGATACTGCTAATGAGATCTGTGACAGACTCACTCAACTGTGTGAGGGTAATGAGCAAATCAAGGAGAACAAGATTATGGTTGCCACTCAACAGTTTGACAATTTCAAAATGTGTCCTGGAGAAATGATGAACGAGTTCGACACAAGGTTCAACCAGATTGTCTCCACTCTATCTATTCTTGGCAAGACCTATAGCAACAGGGAGCTTGCTACTAAGGTCATGCGTGCTCTTACAAGAGAATGAGACATAAAGACAATGGCTTTGAGGGAATCCAAAGACCTCAACAAGATCTCTCTCTTCGATCTATTCGCTGATCTCAAGGCCTACGAGTTCGAGTTGAACTCTAGGATTGAAGAAGTTCAATCCACATCCATTATCATTGCCAAAGCGTTGGTGACCTCTGAAGAGCCTCCTCCCGCAGCTCAGCAGCGATGCTATGTCTCACTTCATGAAGAAGTTTGGCGACTTCATGAAGAAGAGCAACTCTAACTCAACCTCTTCAACTTCTAATGATAATAAGAAATCCAAAGTTAATGTTAAGTGTTATAACTGTGATATTTTAGGTCATTACCAATTGGAATGTCGGAAGCCGAAGCGTGAAGCGTGAAGAGAAGAAAAATGACAATGAAAAGGAGTTGAAGGCTCTTATGGCAGGTGACGGGAAGAACAGACGAAACCACCGTGACTGGTACTTCTCATCCAGCGACAGTGATGAAGATGAGGTGGCTTGCTTCATGGTAAGAGAAGAAGAAGAAACTCAGGAAACTGAGGTATTTGATTTCTCTTCTGAAAAGTTTTCAAGGGAACCACTGGTAACTGCATTAGATGACATGGTCATTGAATACAGAAAGCTAGCAGAATCACTAAATTAAACAAAATCTTTATCCAAAGAGTCTCAACCAGTTTTATCTCAAAATTCTGAATCAAATGTTTTTGAAAAGAAAGTTGCAAAGATCTCATCTGAGAATGAGATGCTTAAGGAACAGATTCAAACTCTTTCTACTGAAAACAAAAGGCTAAACTATGTTGTTAGTGCTTGGACAAGGTTTGGAGAAGCTGTCAAATATCAGATTAGTCTGTTGAAACCTACTGGATCTAGATCCGGTTTAGTATTTGATGGCAATGACCTAAACCGATCGTGCAAAAAGTCAAACTCGGCAACCAACAAGCTTAGTCCAATGAGCTTTGTTAAAGGGAGTTTAACTGATATTGAATATGATCCTATTCACGAAGAAGTAGCTTTGAAGAATGAAATAACTTATGTTCCGCCGACTGTTAGCTGGCTGAAAAATAAGTTAGTAGAAGCTAACAAGTCTGGCAATCTAAAATATGACTCAAAGTCAAGGAGTTTTAAAAGAAAATCATCTTCAAAAGCTAAGGGATCAATGGCTAGCAAGAAGGCGTCTGCTATGTCAAAATCATACGCATTAATCACAACACAAAATTGGAAATTCATCAGAATATCTCAAATATGGATTCCTAAGGGACTAATTGATCGAGGACCCAATTGAATGTGGGTCCCAAAGTTTGTAAATAGTTTCTTGCGTAGGTGATGCAGGAGAGATGTAGGAAGGAAGCATGGAGTATAAATTTTAGAAGATCAACAATGGCCTTTGCCATTCTAGAGGACTAAGTACTTTTATGTTGTAAAAATATTTTTGGTCCTAAGGACCTCAAAACATTTGTCTATTCATTTTGTACATGAACAAAATGAGAGGGAAAAATTATTTTAGAAATAAAGATACACTTAGACAAAAGGCCTTAATCGGTCTATTAGACGAGGTCGTCTAAAAGAAAAAGCATGTATTTAGACGTATTTTTGCTCACACTTTATGCATCTAAGTCTATGTGTCTTAGTTAATAACTGCGCGGTTAGATGTACACGTCTAATAGACATTAGACGTTTTTACGTCAGGAGCAAGTGGATGCTCACGTCTAACCAAACACACGTCTAATACGTGGTGTTCATGCGTAATTAGACGTCAACGTCTAATAGACGTTAGACGTTTATGAAACACGTGATTAGACGCTTGCGTCTAATAGTTCCATGCGTCTAATAGACGTTTAAATCTCATAGATTGGTGCAGTAAGAAAAAACGTCTAACTACGTGCATATTAGACTGGTCAAGGACAGTTCTCCTACGTGAGGTGATATCTTATTTTCCCGCTCAAACAGAAACATAGTCATCTCCGAATAACCTGAAGACACGTGTCTTTCAAGTTAAGAGAAAAAGACTAATACACTCTCAAAATAATGATGACTGATTGGAAATGACGTCTAATATTAATTGATGGGCCATACCCCTAGGAAAGATTACGGTTATACTATGCGACTCTTGAGAGTTTATAAAAGGACATTCTACATGAGATTGATAAAGATTTTTCTCTCTCAAGTTTTCTAAGAACCCTAGATTTCTTCGATTTTCTATCTAAGAAACCCTTGTTTATCTTGTGTCTTCGCATTCTTTCAAAAATGGGAAACAAGAGAATCACACTTGGTCATTGTACTCTACAGGTTGATTTTCCTTCCGTCTACACGTTCGATCAATAAGATGTGGTCAAAATGTTCAGAACCCTTGAATATTCCAGTCTCGGGAAGTACCTTGGCGGGCCGTTCATTTTCCATGAAAAAGAAGTAAGGGAGTTCTTTAAATCGACAATGATGGTCGGCGATTCGATTGTTGCAACCTTGAATGAAACCGAAATCTCCTTCAACGAAGCACTCTATGCGGAGTTCTTCGAACTTCTGTCAGAAGGACACACATTCAACATGCATCTGCCATCGGAAGTCACGACATAGATGAAGACGGTTTTCTCCGCTGATGGCTTGGAGATTCGACTTAACGGGAGTAAGAAGGCTCTCAAACCTTTGTTTATTTTGCTAAATGATGTGGTGAAGAAAGCGCTTCAGGGGAAGCGGGGTCTCTCCATTTATACAGTCAAGACCGTTTAGATTACATGTCGGCTATTTCAAAAGGGATACATGTCAACTGGGCCTCAACTCTATACCAGAATCTTTGCTTTGCGATCAATCAGGAGAACAAGGAAAGTGTAACTTTGCTGCTCAACTAAGTTGTTTGTTGGAACATTTGCGGGGGTCCCCATGGGGGATTCAGAGCCGATCAACTCTACCAGGGTGTTTACTGTCTTCACCGTTGCCAACACCCTCATCCGAATGAAAAACAATAAAGAATCTTTCTCGGGAGCATTAAGCCAACAGGCATGAGGAAGGTCTGTTACTCATTCCAAACATCCAGTGGCCTCTGTCTTGTCTATAGGAGCCAAAAGATCTAAAACTGTCAACGAATCAGAAGCTAGCTCTACCAGTCTTAAGAGTTCTTTGAAGTAGGATTATGGAATAGTTGATTCCAGAGTCAAGAAAGATTCAGTCGAACTTGCTGCCATTCCCATGTCTCCCTTGTCTCTAGCCGTGAGTCAGTTAAGAAAGTCCTCTAGGTCCTCTATTTCAAGAGGAGATAAATCAAAGGCGCCCAGGGCGTCTTAGTCTGAAAAAGCGTCATCAAAGGTAACCCCTTTCCAATCTCAGGACGAAGTGCCTAAATTTAATGTTCCTGTGTTGGAACAAGACAAATCTGTTTTTATTCCTGTTGAGGAATCTACTGCCTGGCCAACTGTTGAGCCAGTTGGTCCAAACACTGAAAATTTTGACAGGGTTCTATCTCATGTTCGTCAACCCGATATCATAGTTGCTAATGCTACAGTGTCTCAGGAACCAGAGAAATGTGCAATTCTTACCCTTACTACTGGAAATGTATCATAAAAGGCTCTTTCTATGCCAGTCAAAGAGCCTCATGTTCAAAATCCTGTCCCAACAGAGTCCTTAGTGACCGGAAAGATTGTTCCAGCCAAACCCACGCCGGGACTCTTTATCAAACCCCCTTTTGCCCACGAAATTATGAATTCCACAAGACAAGCTGCTGGAATCACAATTGGGGAATCAAGGCCCATTCCAAAGCCTGTTGAGGTGATTATAAAATGGAAGGATTTTGCAATCGATCCTAATGAGGATGTTTTTAAAGCGACCTGCACCGTCAATCTTATGATGGATCAAGACAACATTATTGCTACTGAAAAGATAGAGATTTTTGACACTTGGTTCTTGAATAGAATGTCTATCAAGTATGATGAGGTCATTAAGGGCAAAAGCATAAGCAGCCAATGGTTAAAGCTTGTAAGCAATGAGAAGAGAGTCTTGAAATGGGCCAAGACATTGGAGGTTTATGAAGCTCTTAAGAGAAAAAAGCTAGTTGAAGCAAATTTGAGAGGAAGAGCTCTCTTTCCGATTCTGCAGGCCAGAAGAGCCAATTTCAACCCTCTTAAGAAGAGTGTTAATACAGAGGAATTTTTTTGAAAAGATTGGACAAATTATGGAGGATTACATTTCTACTGTCACCAGGTATGTTCATGGAGCAAACTGGTTAGGGGCTAGTCCATTTGGAAGCTCTTCAGATGAAGGTGAACTTATGGATCTATCTGATGATCTTATTGAAGATGAGCAAGCTGCTGCTCTTCTTGTAAAATTGGGAGGTTTTTCAGATGAGGAAAAACGTCTAATGGCTCAACCCTGTATTGAGCAAACTGTGGAACCCGTTCAATCCAACCCGATTATCGAAGAAGAAGAAGTCGTTAAGGAACCCGTCCAATCTGTTATTAATCAGGAAGAGGAAGCGTTGGAGTCCCCTGTTCTCGAGGCAGAGGCATCTCCAGAGAAAAAGGCTTAAATAAGTCAGCCTGATGTTGCTAGATCTGAGGGGGAACCCTCAAAAGACAAGAAATTAGAAAAGAGTTCCTCATCTGAGGGGGAACAAGCTAAAAATGATGGACTTTCCAAGCCTCTACCATTCCCTGGTATTACTACTGCAAATATTCATGATAATATTCTCCACCCTTATCATAATTCAGAAGATTTGTCCGATAAGGTTCACAAGGTATGTGAAGAAATTTTGGAAGATGAAGAAGAAGAAAAGTCTGATAGTGAGTCAGAGAAGGATGGACACGAAAAGTCCATGCAAGTTTTCACTCATATTAGTCTCATTCAGACCGCTCCAGCAGATTCTCAAGATATTTCATCTAATGAAGGATCATCTGCTGACGGTACAAAGCTTATGAAGTCCATGACAGCATTGATGGCAACACTTTAGAGGAATATGGTTGTAATGTAATTCAATATGGTGAAGATTTTGAAGACTCAGAAAGCAAACAAGGAAGAATTTGCTGATCTTCTTAAGACTCATAATGAGATGTAGCAGACATTGAAGAAGAACACGTACGAGGTTCATATTTCCAACAAGTCATACTCCAAATTTGAAAAGAACTTCTTCAAACGACAAACCGAGATACTCGACTGCGAAAGGGAAAACAACGTTGAGATGCATAATGAAGTTATGGATGGAATTAGCTTGCTTCGAGATCAGATGGTTTAAATTCAACGTAATATGAGCCGAGCTGATATTGAAAGGAGGCTGATTCCTTTGCAAGGAGGATTCAAGCTAAAAAAGATGTTAAGGCTGCTGCCGAGAAAGAGAACAAAAATCTTATTACTCAAGGTGAGGACTATAGTGAAAGAAGAGGTGGTGGTATTTGAACTGGGACCAGGTCCAAGCGAAATCCAACCCGGTGATAATAGCGACAAACCAATCAAGAGAGGCAGAGGTCACAATGGTGATCGTGGTTGTAGAAGCAGTAAAGGCGATCATGGTGGCCGAAGTGGTGGAACGGGCCGTGGTGGTCGTTCTCTCCCTCCTTTTCGCAACTTACTGACTGGTGAAGAACTCAGCTATGAAGGATTTCGCTTCCCAATCGACCCACTCATAAAAAGGGAAGAACAATAATCTCCTTTCTATTAAACTAATTTCCATTAGTTTATGAACTTGGTTCTTTGAATTCTGTTTCTAAATACTATATTCTTTGGAAAGTGTTTTTGTAAGATGTGTGAACAATTTTAACTCTTTCTTTTATATGATGGATGCTTATTTTGTTACATATGAAAATTTTGAACATCATCATCAAAAAGGGGGAAATTGTTAGGTCAAATTATTTTGACTAAGTGTCAAAGTATTTTAACTATTGGAATTTTGATGATGAGTGTGTATAAAACTTAATTTATGTCGTCTAATCGTTTTTGGTGTAGGTGTATCAAAAACATGTTATATTAGACTAAGTCTAAATGGGATTCATTAGACTGATTGGCCATTAGATGCATACGCAGTTAGACGTGCATTCTAACAGATACGTAGTTAGACGTGCAGTCTAACAGACGTAGTTACACGTGCAGTCTAATAGATACGTAGTTAGACGTGCACTCTAACAGACGTAGTTAGACGTGCAGTCTAACGGATGCGTAGTTAGATGTGCAGTTTAACGGATGTGCAGTTAGACGTGTAGTCTAACAGATGAGACTTAGATGTGCAGTCTAACTCCTTCAGATTAGTCTGAAGAGAACCGTAGTTAGATGTGTAGTCTAACGTATGAGAGTTAGACGTGCAGTCTAACTCCTTCAGATTAGTCTGAAGGGAACCGTAATTAGACGTGTTGTCTAATCCCATTAGACCAGATGGTCTAATGGATCCTGCTATTAGACGAGGGCGTCTAATTTCATTAAACGAGGTCGTCTAATTGAAAAACGTCTAATGCCATGCTTAAAGTAGTTGCTTGAAGCTAGCACCCGTCTACCCATGATCAACTAGTTGTACGCTACTCCGGCTCTACTTTCCTGTGAAGATCAATACGACAGTCAATTGCAACCAATTTATTAATGCCACGTAAGCAAATACTATTTCCACTAGTTGTTTCTTGCAAGAATATCCTAGAAGAATATTTGGCGTACTACCAGATTGGTACGGCCACAATCTTGGTGCTCAGAGTCTGCTGTGAACTATGGATGCATTCCAATGGAAGCTCGCCACGTGTCATTATGGAAGATTCGACCATTGGTACCTAATCTCTATTTAAAGATCTTCAAGGAAAACGGAAGAACTACTGAACAAACTTACTGGAATTATAGAAATCAATCGATCAATCTATACTCTGTGAAATACATAATCTACGGAACTGCTTTCTTGCTTTACTGTGTGTTTATCAAGAGAGAGTGTTAGAATCAAAGAATTGTTTTAGCTTAGTGATATACTTCATTATATTATAAGTTGAACAAAGCATATTCTGTTCAACATTGAGCTAATCGTGCAACTGTATTTGATTCTAAGAAACGTATAGTGAATCCTTCCGGTGGTTGGAAGAAGGGGTGACGTAGGAGAGTTTACTCTGAACATCCATAAACAAACTGCTGTGTCACTTACATTCTATCATCTTCTCATTCTTTGGTTCTTAGCTTTAAACCTGAACAAACGTTTCCGCACTTGAATTGTTCAAGAGTTTGCAAGGGTTTGTGAAGAATAGAAAGTGATTTAAATCCTTAACAGGATTTATATTAAACAGTTTTCCCAAAGCCGTCATCAATAGATAGACCCCAGTCTCTATCGATTACGCCGATCCTATCAGCCTGCTTGTTCATTATTCAATCACGCTTACTCTCTCTCTTGCATTCTAACTGTTCTTGCTCTCAATTTACTCTACATCCTTAAAACTCTTTTCTAAATCTCAATATGGGACGTGATAGTGCACTCTTTGTCCATATGATTCAGGTCGATTTCGAGGGGATTCAATAAAACAGAACGGAGGAGGTTCAATGGCTGATGGATTTAATAAAGAACTCGGGGCTGGAGTTCTTCCTTGGAGGACCTTTCGTCCTACATCAAGATGAAGTTATGGTGTTCTTCGAGAATGCCAAACTCCAGAAGAGGATCATCCATGCAATAGTGGGAAGTAACAACTTCCAGATCACGGAGGAGATTTTTGCACAAGCCCTTCGTCTTCCAATAGAGGGGCAGGACTTTCTGTCCGACTTATCAAAAGAGGCGGCTTTGGAGATTCAGAAGAAGATCTCCAACTCGGATGAACCAGTAGAGTTCACCGGAAAGAAAAACACCTTAAAAATCGAATGTCGGATACTACTCGACATCATCGGTAAGACCATCCAAGGAAAATAAGGTAATTTTGACAGTCTTACCCGGTCCAAATTCGAAATGATGACCGGAATTATTCGCGACGACAAAATAAACTAGGTCGGTGCCCTGTTTGAAATTATATGTGAGATGGTGGCTGGGAAGAAGGATCGGTCCTTAGGATATGTGGTGCAGATATGCAAGATTATGACCCACCTTCAAATTCCAATCACTCCAGGTACCGTCCTACATAAAAATAAATTTCTGAATTCTTTAAATATTAGGAAGATGGTGGATCGAGCCAGAAAGGTTAAGGCACAAAGAGAGAGGACACCGAAAGAAACTGAACCGAAAGCTAAGAAGCATAAGGTTAAAGAAACCAAGGAAAAGGCGAAGAAAGGAAAGAAGTCAGTGGCTGATAAATAGGTTACTCAGTCAACCGACACCGAAAGAACACCCTCTAGGATACCCTCTGGGTCGGCCAACCACGCGGCATCTCCTAATCCCACTCCGGTTAAGGAGGTTCCTATTTCCAATCCGGCTGATGATTAGATTCGCGTCGAACCTGTTCAAAACTCGGACGTTCCTCCTACTCTTGAGGAATCATCGGCCAACATAATCGACCGATCTAAATAAAACGAAGCTTCTAATCCTAAGTTAAGTACCCTTAATCTAGCTACTACCTTTGTACCAGTAAATCCGATATTCAACATGTTGGGCTTGCGGCTTTAGAGGTCCAATAGAGAATGTCAGACATTATTGATAATATTGTAGAAGATGTCAATCGGTTGGATGAAACTGATGTGACGAGTAACCAAGTTGAGATCGGTCAGACAACTGAAATTGACCGGGAAGACAATGGTGAGAAAGCTAATGAGACGACTGTAAGAAATGCTGAACAAACCGACGAGATGGTTAAAGAAAATGAAGAAGAGAGGTTGGGTGAACACTCTTCGGCACATGAGAGTGCCCATACCGTTGGAGGCCCAACCGGTCCGGTTGGTGAAGAAAACCTTTCAACCAGACATGATCAAAATCCAACTAAAGAGGAGACGGTTAAAAATACAGTCATTCCGGATTCTGAAATTCCGAACTTTAAGATGACTAATGACAGGGTCGATGAAATATTTGATGGCGTCCTCAAAATGGTTGCGGAAGATGCTCATGATCTATCAATCTCGTTCTATGAACGGTCGAGACAATGAACTGAAACATTATTTGAGGACATGCTCCTAGGTCATTCCGAAGCGGACAGGTGGTCCATGTTAATAAACTTGGACAAAAAGGTGACCGAGCTCGCCAAAACTTCATCTGTACCGTTGGCCATGTGAAAGGCAACGTTGATAGAAACCAACGCAAAATTAAAAGTACTAACGTCAACCATGGAAACCGTCTATCAAAATCATAGGGTTAATGGTGGAGTACCTGGGTAGATAAGAAAGTGTTAGATGCACTGAAATCGGTTGTGGAGAGACATCAAGCCGATATAAAGAGGATGGAGGAAGAAACCGAGAGGAATGTTGCAATGTACTACACTCCGGTTGAAGAGGCTGACCGACACGGGAAAAAGCCCGAACAAATAATTTTTTAGGTCGGTCAATCATCTAGACCGACAGGGGATGAACATGAAGAAAGAGAACCGGAATCTCCCTCTGCGTCCCAAGAAAATGATGGAGCAACGGATTCTCCATCCACCGCAAATGTCCAAGGCAAGGACACAACTGTTGATAAATCTCCATCAGGTAAGTCTACAAACACTCCAAGATAGACCGACCCCACTCTATCGTTATCGGTTCATTCTACGCCTCCGACCCAACATCAAGTTGTTTCATTTTCAGATGAAATGAAGGCGTTCATCCAGAAAACGGTTCAGGATTCCATAGGTTTGTGGTAGGCATCTCTAGACGCTAAGGTTTCATTGTGGCACGCATCCTTGGCAGCTAGGGCTTCTTCAAATGAGTCTAAAATTGAAAATATTGAAAGAGTCACATCTCAAACACTTGAGATGGTGCAAGCCATGTCGGTCCAGATAGATGAGTTGGCAAGAGTCAAAGTCGTTGCCAACGAAGAACAAATCCGAAGAGATGAATAAACGACCAGAAAGATTCTAACCGATGAGGAGGAAACGGTTCGTCTAGCCAAGGAAACCGTACTTACTCATGCACAGTTAGCATAGAAAATTCAAGACAACGAGGATAATCCTGAAGTGGCTGTACAAGCAAACGATGATGCAGCTAGAAACATTCAGCAACAAGAAATTCTAGCCAGGGCAAATGAAGAAAGGAGACAGACATCCACTCCGATTGCCAAAAAGACAAGGGCTCAAGCAAAGAAAAGAAAAAGAGAACAAACAAAACGGTTCTAGTCGGTGCCGCACAGACAAATATTCAGACGGCTGCGATTCCAGCCGGTACTTTCAATTATCCAACCGCTGAAGAAAAAGAGGAAGATGTTGCAGCTCTAAATCCAAGAAAGCGCCGGTCTGCAACTTCCACCACACTAATTTCACCAGTTCCAATTCAATCTGTCCGCTCAAATGCACGGTCAAATCAAGGAACTAGAGCGGACGCGGTCGAACAATTTATGGAAAGTCATAGATCCTCACCATTCAAAGTTCATGCTCAACCTATGAGACATCAACAGTCGGCTAGATTCTCAGGTCAACCGGATGTGAATTTCGAAGATCCCACTACTTTGGGAACGAGTTTCATATATAGATTGGACCACGACATGGTCAATAAATCGGACAAAAGGGGCCAATAATCTCTTAACCTTAAGCTTTCCATTTCAAATATTTATATATAGTGTCATATAATTGTAACTTATGATATTTTGGAAATTTATATTATTCGGTTTAATCCTATACATATAATATGACTTACGATAATTTTTGTGGAAATTATGACATTTTGGAAAATACAAAAGTTTTCGGTTTCGGTTTCACTTTGTTGGTTTTGATACTTTTATTTTAAAAATATCAAAAAGGGAGAAATTGTTAAGTATGTAAAAAATATTTCATACAAAATTCTTTCCCAAATAAAGTTTTCCTTCAATCAAAATGATTTTCCAAAAAACGGCCAAATAAGTATAAGTTTTTTTCAAACCGGCCATCGATTACAGGGTTTTGAATGTTTAACTTAAATAATCAAAAAGGGAGAAATTGTTAGAAAAACTAGATAGTTAATTAATAAGTAATTAACTATCTAAAAGAACTTAAAGTAATTCAACTCTATGTGCAGGTACATACCTTCAACCTGGCCGGTCAAATTTATTCTCCCGAAACAGGATAAACCGAAACAACTTACTCATATCATCAGAAGACCGATTTGGATAGAATTCAAGACCGGTCAATCTATCAACCGACATGTGTCTAGTCAGACCAAATTCAAAGTGCAACATATATTTTCACCGGACAGTGTTAGATCAGAATATGGATACAAATGTAGTTGACATGTCGATACAAACATATATTCTTCAGAATGTGCAGAGGAAGATCTTCAAAGGTTCAGACTGCATCATTTGTATTATGAAACAAGTCCGCTGATTAGACTGAAGGCAACTATCAGATGAATAATTACCGGATTTTGTATAAATCTCGAAGCAACCTCCAAAGAGCAGACATCCGGCCAATATACAGTTGCCAAGTGTATAAAAACACAAACGTACAAGTTACCTAATTCAAGCTGGCACGACATAATCATTTGGGAAGCTTCCACCAGATTTCTGATCCTTTGACCAATCATCTAAGAGAGAGAAATATGACCGTTGTCATATTTTCACTATAAAAGGAAGCTAAAAGGCTGAAGAAAAGCCTTTCTTCGACCTGATTCTTGCGCTCATCTAAACTTTGAACTCTAAATCTTGCGAATATACTTTGATAAATCTGCAAAACTATTGAGTGATAAGAACAAACTGTAAAGTTCTGTGTATTTACATCATTTGTAAAAGTGGATTACAATACTGTGTGATTGTTGTAAAGTGAACATCGAGCATTAAGTAAGACTAGATCGTGTATTGTATTGTGTTGTTGAATATTCTTTAGTGAATATTATTCTCACTGTTTGAGAATAGGGGGTGACGTATGAGTTTTATCTTTGTTAGTATCGGGATCGCCAATAGGGGACCGGGGTCGGCTAAAGGAGACCGCTTAAATCACACACAACGGTTGACGCTAATTCGGTTAAGAATTAATACCGGTCTTAACACTACAAGGACTTTCACAAACTCTTGAACCGAGTTCAAGGGAGGAAATGTTTGTTTCAGCCTAAAACAACACACACGGATCGGTTAAAATGAGGGGAAACCGGTTCGGTTATTTTGGTGGCCGAAAATAAATGAAGAACACAAGACATAGATTTTATGGCTGTTCGGAGATAAAACTCCTACGTCACCCCTTCTTCTTAAACAATGAGAAGGATATTCACTAAGGAATATTCAACCACACAATACAACACACAATCGAGTCTTATTTACTGCTCGATGTTCACTTTACAACACTCACACAGTATTGTAATATACTTTTACAAATATGCAAATACACAGAACTTTTCAGTTCGTTCTTATCACTCAATAGCTTTTTAGATTTCTCAAAAAGTATGTTCGTAAGATTCTGAATCCATAGCTAGAGAGTGAGCACAAGAAAAAGGGCGAAGAAGAGATTTTTCTTCAGCCCTTTAGCTTCCTTTTATAGTTGAAATATGACAACGGTCATATTTCTCTCTCTTAGATGATTGGTCAAAGGATCAGCAATCCGGTGGAAGCTTCCCAAATGATGATGCTGTATTAGCTTGAATTAGGTAACTTGTACGTTTATGTTTTTATACACTTGGCAGCTGTTCATTTGTCGACTTCCTGTTCCTTGAAGGTTGCTTCTGGATCTGTACCAAATCTGGGAACTGTTCATCTGACAGCTTCCTTCAGTCTAATCAGCAAACTTGTTTCAGAAGACAAGTGATGCAGTCTGAATCTTCGAAGATCTTCCTCTGCAAATTCCGAGGAATATATGTTTGCATCAACACGTCAACTGTCATTGTATCCATATTTTGATCTTGTTTTGATTTAACACTGTCCGGTGAAAATATATATTGCTCTTACAATTTGATCTGACCAGACACATGTCGATTGGTAACTTGATCGATCCTGAATTCTAGCCGAGCCGGACTTCCGAGAATATGAATAAGTTGTTTCAGTTTGTGTTGTTTCGGAAGAATAGTTTTGACCGGGCAAGTTGAAAATATGTACATGCACATAGAGTTGAAATTTAATTAAGTTCTTTTAGATAGTTAATTACTTATTAATTAACTTATATAATTTTTCTAACAGTCAGTCTTTCCTTTGAACAATGATAGATATAGATCTTCACGTTATGTGAGACTGTTTCATTTTTCACAGTATTATATTCATGCATATATGACAAACATTGTCCAGTTGTCTCATGTTGACTGGAAAATGAAATTACCGAATTTATAGTGTAATTAATCGATTGGCTTTTTATATAGATAAGTTATTCTGTTATGAAGAAATATCGCTTCTACTTGAAGCAGAAAATTGTTAGGCGGCAGTTATTCAGTTGATAAAATAATCCATCTTTTATATCCGATTCACTTACGCCGCTTAATTTATTTACAGTTATTTCGGGAAAGTAGTTTAGCCAATATCAACCGGAGACAACTGTCCGATTTTATTTACTTGATTTTCTTTCTTTCTGATCTTTTATGCACATAACGAATGCATGTTAAAGTCTGACCGATTTTTAACAAGAATACAATTATTTGAAAGATCTGATCAGTTTTATAAAAGATGTCGAGAGCATGATTTGAGAAGCGTCAGCTTCTCCTTGAGATCATCCCCGATTTTTCATGCATGCAAGTCATGAGAAAATATTGTTTTCTAGAATTATGCAAGAGCATCTAAGGAATAAGTTGACCTCTATCAGCAAGTCCCAAAATAGTTCTAAAATAAGAGAACTTAGCTTCCTATAGTGGCTTTGTGAAGATGTCGGTCACTTGATGTTTGGTTGAGACATACTCCAACTGGATATGCTTTTTTTGCACATTCTCTCGGATGAAGTGATGCCTAATGTCAATGTGCTTTGTTCTCGAATTCAATACTGAATTATATATTATCGCTATTACACTGGTGTTGTCACAGGAAATTGGAGATTCCTCAATCGTAATACCGAAGTCCCTTAGTTGTTGTTGAATCCATAGAAGTTGAGCACAACAGCTGCCGGCTACAAAATACTCTACTTACACTGTTAAAGTTGCAACTGAAGTCTTCTTCTTGCTATACCAGGAAACAAGCCGGTCACTTAAGAACTGGCATGTCCTACTGGTACTCTTACGGTCAATTTCACAACCTGCATAATCTACATTAGAGTAGCTCATTAGATTGAAACTAGAATCCTTCAGATACCACAGTCCCACATCTTGAGTACCTTTTAGATATTTTAAAATTATTTTAGCTGCAGTATAATGAGATTGTTTAGGATTAACCTGGAATCTCTTGCATACTCTGACCGCAAACAGAATGTCCGTTCGACTAGCTGTTAGGTATAGAAGTGATCCAATTATTCCGCGATAGGCTGTGCTGTCCACTCCTTGACCGTCTTCATCCTTATCCAGCTTGATTAATGAATTCATTGGTGTGAAAGCTGCAGAGCAGTTTTCCATCCTAAATTTCTTTAACAACTCCTTTGTATACTTAGATTGGTTGATAAAGGTTCCTCCTTCGATCTGCCGAACCTGGAGACCTAGAAAGAAATTTAACACCCCCATCATACTCATTTCAAACTTATGAGTCATCATTTTCGAAATTTTTTCACATAACTTATGGTTGTTTGAGCCAAAAATAATGTCATCTACATAAATTTGAGCAAGTAAGATATGTTCATTTTTCTCAAATTTAAATAGGGTCTAATCTACCAATCATATAGTGAAATCAGGGTTGAACAAAAACTTTGTTAAGGTGTCATACCAAGCTCTGGGAGCTTGTTTTAAACCGTAAAAAGCTTTATCTAGCCTATACACATGACTAATTAAATCAGGATTTTTTAAACCGGAAGGTTGTTCAACATACACTTTCTCACTTAATTCACCATTTAAAATGCACTTTTAACATCCATTTGAAAGACTTTAAAATTTTTGAAAGCAACAAATGCAAGAAATATTCTAATTGCCTCTAGTCTAGCCAGTGCAAATGATTCTTCAAAATCAATGCCTTTTTCCTGTTTATATCTTTGGGCCACTAATCTAGCCTTGTTCCTCTTAACCAAACCGTTTTCATTGAGTTTATTTATGTATACCCATCTTGTTCTGATAACAGATTGTTTTTTCGGTCTTGGAACTAAGTGCCAGACTTTATTCCTCTCAAACTGGTTTAATTACTCTTGCATTGCTAAAATCCAATTGGGATCCATCAATGCTTCATCCACTTTTTTTGGCTCAATTTATGATATGAAAGAGGAGTTTTCATATTATTCCAACAGTTGATACCTAGTTTGGATGGGTAGAGAAAGGTTACCTATAATAAGCTCAGGAGGATGATTTTTGTTCCATTTGAGATTCGGTCAAGCGATGTCTCTTAAATGACCGGTTATTTGATCAAGGTTAGACAGACCGGTAGGCTGATCAATGTCAAGCCGATCGATTTCCTCAACAGACACTAAGGTGTCAACTTCCTGTTGTGAAGCAGCTTGATCCAACTGAATTTCAGCGTTAACCGTTTGGTGATATACAAATCTTTTGTAGGCCGGAACCTCATCTTTACCATCAAATTGAATATTTAAGTTTTCCAATCTGTTTTGTGTAGATCAAATGATGATGTAGTGTTACTTTCAATCGATTCATCAAAAACAATATGAGAAAATTCTTCAAAACTTAAAGTTATAGTGTTGTACACTCTATATGCTTTACTTACTTCAGAATAACCTAGCATTATGACAACATCGGATTTTGCATTGAAAGCGGTCAAATAATTTTTGTCATTATTATGAATGTAACACTTACAGCCAAAGATCTTAAGATACTGGATGTTAGGGACTTTATCATGGTATACTTAAAAAGGCGTTTTGTTAAGACGTTTATTTAACATGGAACATTTTTTAGTGTAACATGTAGTATTAATAGCCTCTGCCCAAAATTTTTGAGCAACACCCAAATCGGCTATCATGGATCTTGCGGATTCCTTGAGAGTACGGTTTCTTCTCTCGGCCCGTCCATTTTATTGAGGGGTTCTAGCACTAGACAATTCGTGTCTAATGTCGGATTCCTAAAGTAATGCGGTTAATGTACTATAGTAAATTTAGTACCTTTATCACTTATAATTTTATTTACACGTATCAATTTCTCATTTTGTACTCTTCTAAGCATTTTGATCAGATTTGGAGTAGCTTGATTTTTAGATAACAAAAATATGACCCAAGTGTATCTCATCAATAATTATCACGGTGTAATGCATTCCTCCTAAGCTAGTGACCATAATCGATCCAAATAAATCCATGTGAAGTAATTCTAGACATCGGCTTTATTGAGTATTTCCTTTACTTTTGAAAGTAGATTTTATATGTTTACACATTTGACATGCAAAACATATTTTATCTTTAGCAAATTTCATGTTAGGAATTCACTGAACTAATTCTTTAGTGCAAATATAGTTAATTGTTTTGAAGTTCAAGTGGTTTAATCTTTTATGACAAAGCCAATTTTGATCATTCTTAGCTATCATACAAATCGAGTTATCACATTTAGTTTTTCAGTCTACTTTGTAAATATTTCCTATCATTTTTTCCTGTCAGTAGAATACTGCCTTGTTGATTTTTAACTAAGCATGCATGAGTATGAAATTCTACCGTATATCCTACATCACACATTTGACTAATACTTAGCAGATTGAAATATAGATTTTCAACAGGAAGTACATTGTTTATAGTTAGGTTGCCATGGACAATCTTACCCTTGCCCACAGCTTTACCTTTAGAGTTGTCACCGAATACTATCATTGAACCGGATTCTTGCACAATTTCGGTCAATAGCTTGTCGTTTCCTGTCATATACCTAGAACAACCGTTATCCAAGTACCATTCTGAATTCTCAAGTCGTTTAATCTGTTTGACCTACAAAATTCAACTATTTACACCTTTTTGGTACCCACATTCACATGGGTCCACGGTTAATTAGTGCATTGGGAATCCATACTTTAATTAGTCGGATGAGTTTCCCTTTGATAGTTTTAATAGATCTACTTGTATCAGGCTTAATATCTCTTTGTCTGTTTTTGATTAACTCATTATGTCGTGGTGATCTTTAATCGGTCCCATTTGAGTATCTATCATACTTTGTTTTAACCGGCCGGATGGCTTCCTTCTCTCAGGATGAAGCCATCTTAAAGTGTCGGGTGGTCCTACATATGTTAGTTCCTTTGCCAATTTTGAATCGTGACTTGTTTCACTGTTGGTTGATGAACTATTGACAAAGTTTATGAAAGGCAACTTGTCTTTACTGAGATTTAACTCTTGGCGGTTAGAAGGTTTAGATTTACCTGGATTGCTGTTGTCATAGCATAGACCGAATTTACAGTTGTATGGTCTTTGATGACTCGTCATCTGGATCACAGCATCTCTAGATCTCTTCCATGCAACCACAAATATTTAGTTCGTTCATTTTCTTCGGTTAACGATTGAACTGTCTTCTTGAGCTTCTCATTCTCAGAGGATAGTTCAATTGTTCCAACGGTCTGAATTTCACTCGGTTCACCATTTTCAGTTTTGCTCGGTTCACCAATCTGAAAGTTTAACCGGGTCGATACAAGAGTTGACAAGTTCTTATACTCAATGACCATGTCATTGAGTACAGAACTAAATCTTCTCGGGTAAATTCTTCACAGGAAAAGTCAAATAATTGTTCTTCATTTGCAATGAGACAGGAGATCCCTTCATCATCGCTATTTGAATCGGTATGTGCCCACAAGCTCCCACCATCATCGGCTATCAACGCTTTTTGAATCTCTTTGCCTTGACCGTTTTACTAATGATCATCCTTCTAGTTTTGATCATCTGGTTTCCAGTCATCTCTTCTCGGTTTTATGTACTTTGACATGTAATGACCTAAGGCATTGCAATTAAAACATCGAACATTAGATTTATCACCGTAGTTGTAGTTGTAGTTGTATGAGTTAGTCGATTGACTCTTCTTCATGAACTTTCCGAACTTCTTTGCTAGAATGACCATCGCATCTTCATTGAACTGCTTGGCTGTGTTGACCGGTACAAGAGCTGCTAGTTCCATTGATGTCATCAGGTCTTTGGTAGCGGTTGAAGTTGAGGCTGCATCTTCAATTCTGGACTTCATTTCGAACTCGTATGCCTTCAAATCTTCAAAAACATCGTGTAGTTTCATCTTGCCGAGGCTGTTTGATTCTCTCATCACCATTGTTTTGATATCCCAGGCGCTGGGAAGTGATCTTAAGGCTTTGACAACAGTTTCTTTGTTATCATATTTCTTTCCAAGTAATGAGAACTCATTTACCACACTAGTAAACCTATCACTAAATTCCTTCATGGTTTCACCGGGGCGCATCTTGATATTTTCGAACTTTTGAGTGACCACCAGTATCTTATTCTCTTTGGTTCTTTCGTTTCCTTCATGAAGTTGAATGATCGTCTCTCATGCTTCCTTTGTAGTTGCACATTCTATGATTTTAACAAACGTATTTCTATCCAATGATTTGTAAATGGCCCTTCTGCAGTGATTATCCAGATTGTTCCTTCTTTTGTCGTCGGAAAGGATGAATATCATTTCATCATCCATAGTAGTCAGATGTAAATGCATCTGAATCTTCCAATGAGCGAACTCTTCACTTTCTAGCATTGGCGATTTCTCACTGTGAGTCATGCTTGCTTCGAGTTGTTTGAGTATTGAGACTAACTTCTCTGATACCAATTGATAGAATCGAGATCGTCGATAGAGGACTGGGGTCCGACTAAAGGAGAACGCTTACACACACACAACGGTTGATACTAATCCGATTAAAGATTAATATCAGTCTCAACACTAAACAAGTTATCACAAACTCTTGAACTGAGTTCAAGTACGGAATTAGTTTGTTTCAACTTGAAGTAAAATACACACGGATTGGATGATAAGGATGAATGGGATGGAGAAAGAACACAACAAAAGATTTATGGATGTTCGGAGATAAAACTCCTACGTCACCCCTTCGTCTCAAACCTTGAGAAGGATATTCACTAAGAATATTCAATTACACTTTACAAAATTTCAAATAACTAAGGCTTATTTACTGCTCCTTATTGAATTAAAATTCTCACACATAATGAATAAAATTGTAATACACTTTAATACTCATGGACAGATTGTAAGAACAGTAGGCTTGATAACTTTTTGACTGATTTTTGTAGCTTGTTAAAAACTATTGCGTAACTGTTCTTGTAACTGTTGCTTCTGTTCTTCAACCTCTCCTTATATAGTAGAAATATGACAACCGTCATATTTCTCTTTCAACAGATACCTACATGGTAATCCTTGAATCTGATTGGTTGGTCAAAATGAGCTGCAAGGCATTAAATGCGGTTGATGCTTCTCAAGAAACAATACAGAAGGCCAGTTTGTCTTCTATTGAGTTTAACGGCTAGGCGATTTTAACATGAACCTGCTCCTTGGGGACTCCTTCTGCCTATTCCCAAAGAGATTTGATTACACCAAAATGACAACTTTCAACAGGTCCATATCTTTAATTTGATCTTGATTAATCTACCCGTTAGGATTGTACGGTGGCTTAGGATTTTCCAGGAATTGATCCAACTAGACATCATACCGGTTTGTTTCTTTGGTATCGGTTGACCGGTCCTACCGTCAAGGAGAGGAAACCGATCTTGAAGGAAAAGTTCACCGATCCTAAAGTTGAGCCGAACCTGTCTTCTCCTGATGCTAAGAAGATAGATCAATTAGATGGATTCGGTTTGTGCCGCTTCTATGATATCGATTTGACCGGCCAATATGAAAATATGATTGCTCCTTGTTTTTCCTGCACAAAAGGTTGAGTTTGATTAAGTTCTTTAGATAGTTAATTACTTATTAATTAACTATCTAATTTTTCTAAGAGAAGAGAAACCTATGATATTTGAAGTTGTAGAGACTATTTTGGCAAAAAGTAAAGAATCGCTACGAAAGGTTTGTTTTGAAGTGTGTTATACTATGTTAGATTGTCAAGTTAGTTGTCTTTGCCAAATGTTTATGTTTCGGAGTATTTTAAGTAGACATGTGAAATTTGTGTTGATAGTGAATAGGGTGATTGAGGTTCCTCAAAATTATATTTTTGACCGATGGCGAAAAAATATGAAACGTGGTATCAAAGCATCACTAACAGTTATGATGATCATAGTTTTGTTGAAGGAAGACAACGGCACACAAATCTCACTCCATTGATAAATGAGGTTCAATAACTTATAGAAAAATCTAACGAATATTGTTCTCTATTAGTTGATGTTTTGAAAGACGTGAAGAACAAACTAATTGGTATTAATCTTCAACATTAACGGTTGAAAATAATTTCAATTTGTCATTAATACCTCGAAAAATGATGAAAAGTTGAAAGAAGTGTCTACATCCGGTACAAAAACAATACACTATTCATTAAAGGTACGAGCTCGAGGACATCCACCCACAAAAATAAAACAATATGTGGTTGAAAAAATTGAGAGAAAATTTGTAAGAATAAATAATACACTCTCCATTAAAGGTACGAGCTCGAGTACGTCCACCCACAAAGAGAAAACAATATGTGGTTGAAAAAATTGTAAGAAAACTGTAAGAAGATCAGTAGTAGAGGCTTAAAAAAAGGTAATTTATTAACAATAATATTACCTTTACATAATATACTATATTTGTTTCAAATAATTTATCTCACAATTAACATATTTATTATATTTATCCATGAAGTTGAGTCAATTTTCTAATTCTATACATCACTTAAAAATCAGCTTCTTATATCCAGGATCTTGTAAATTGTGTCTATTTATCCAAACGAATGAATAAATTAACCACAGTTAAATTTTTGACATGTCTTCGTTACACATTTATACGCCTACAAACTATTCTCACTCTATCTTATTCTATTTTCATTAATACTCAAGTCGACAAACTATTCTCACTCTATCTTCTTCCTTTTTTATTCATACCAAGATCGACATCTGCAGTTCAGGTAAGAAGCTCTAGGTGATTCTAAAACATAAGGTGTCATATAATCATAAAGGTTTCTCATAAAACTAAGTTAATGAGCATCAACATCATTTTCCTTCCTCTTTTCAGTTTATAATAATACTGGATTTTTATAGAGTTTCCTTCTCTACGAGGAAATGGAGTATCAAACTCCGAAAATCTCTCTCATACTTCTACTGTACAAATTCATTGTCATCATCGACTTCTTTTGTTCCAAATCTCCAAATGCTGACAGGACTTTGCACGTAGTCAGATTTCTTCTAGAGAAACTTCTATCCATTCTTTCGAGCAGTACGCGTGTGAATGTCCCCATGAGGTAATTTGACTAGAAAAAGAACTGATTCAATCCAATTATCCCCTTTCAGTCATGAATTTGTAGCCCAAATGTGGGAATCTTCTATTCATACTTTTTTTCTTAGACTCCATCACCACGATTATGATAGAAATATCATTGTCAGTTTGGCTCGCAATGTGCTACCATTTATGAACCATCTAGAAAACGGTTAAAACTATTTCATTAAAATTCCAAAAGTGGGAGGGTCAGAAATCAAAGCTAGACAAACCCTAGCTATGATTAATGATGACAATCAAAAGACTCTAAAAAAACTGATTAGTAGCATTCATACATTTTAAAAAACAGACATTACAAACAGAAAAGACTACATTCAAACCTAACCATTCTAGCTGGGATTTTTGCATGCCATATATTTTTATTGAGATGCATTCTTCCCCTTCCCCTTCCTCTTCCTCTTCCTCTTCCTCTTCCTCTTCCTCTTCCTCTTCCTCTTCCTCTTCCTCTTCCTCTTCCTCTTCCTCTTCCTCTTCCTCTTCCTCTTCCTCTTCCTCTTCCTCTTCCTCTTCCTCTTCCTCTTCCTCTTCCTCTTCCTCTTCCTCTTCCTCTTCCTCTTCCTCTTCCTCTTCCTCTTCCTCTTCCTCTTCCTCTTCCTCTTCCTCTTCCTCTTCCTCTTCCTCTTCCTCTAACGATAAAATGAGATTGTATTGAAGAGGATGGTGAGTATTGTTGATTCTCATTTTGAATTCTTTCTTTGTACGAGCCCGTTCTGATTTGATAGAAAGAATTATATCTGAGAATTTTAGAGTTTTTCTTCAACTTGAATTTATGTATTCTTGTCTTCATTATCTTCAGCTTCGGCTTCAGAATCCACATCGGTTTTGGAATCTTCTTTATTGGCTTTAGAATTCTCTGTTTCAGCTTTGAAATTCTGGATGTTTTCCTCTTGAGTTTCCTCAACAACAACTTGAGGTTCATCTTCCCTTTCCATCCTGATCCTTCGCATTACAGAATATTTTCTTTTCTTCTTCACCTTGATTCTCTTTACATTCTTTCTTTCGCTGCTTTCCTTTTTCTCAGAATCCTTCTTGCTTTATTCCTCTACATTTTCTTCATTTTTTTCTTTTTTATCACTATCCTTAACTTTCACAATATGCTCTTCCATTCTTGATTCTTTCGTTTCATTTTCCTGATTTTTTGCTTCCCAGGCTTTCATGATTTTATGTTCTTCCTCAATTGCTTTTGCACATTTAGTACTAACATGTTGGAAAGTATTGCAGAAAGCATACCTGTTTAGCCTCCATTGATATGAGATTTCCTTGACTGTGGGCTTTCTATTCCTATCAACAACTGTCATGTTTTTTCGCAGTGTATTTTAAGGATGCACTTCAATGCTTATTCTAGCAAAAGTAAGGTGCTCTCCTTCCTCTGTAATTGGGTCTATATATAATGGTTTCCTAAATAGACTAGAAAAGTGACTTAGAGCTTCTGCATTATACATGTGTGTTGGAATGTTCCTAAGTTTGAACCATATTTGGGTTGTTTCCTTTGGCTTGCTTAAAAGACTCAATTCTTCAGACCATCTCTCCAACTTTATATAGTTGGTTCCAATATAAGTATGTCCAATTTTCAGAATATCATCCAAGTTCGTTCCCTTTTTGAATTGTAGAAAATAGAGATCATGGATGTTTATAGAAACCTTCTCCAGTCCATTTTGCTCCCATTGTTTCATTAGTGATTCTTTAGTGTTTGGAAAAGATACACGGTTCTTTCCTATGTAGTTCCCAATAACTATATTTTCCCATTCTTTGACGCATTTCTTTTTCAGCTACCTCCCTTAAACCTTCCATCACAAATTCTCTGACTTCCCTATTCTTATTGATTTTATTTCTTCCCATTTTAATGAATAGAGAACACAACAACAAAACAGATAAATAACATAATAGGGTACACTAAAAACCATAACTATTACAGAACATGGTAAACTAGAAACCCTAACCTTTCAACCAAGCTTTGCAGATGAATAAACGACCTACTTATTAGAGTCGATACTATGCCGTTCGTGCTGAATGTTTCGATCGTGTCGATCGTGTCGATTGTGCCAAACGTGCCGATCGTGCCGATTGTTCGCACGTTCTTGAACTGAAAAGCAACTTTGAGCGACTAGTAATCGCGACCACAACAAGAGAAACCGTGACCTTGATACCGTGCCGATCGTGTTGTTTTTCCGTTCGTGCCGATCATGTCGTTCGGACCGATCGTGCCGTGAAATCTCCAAAGGTTTCTCTCTCTTTGTTATTTTTCTATGATTTGGAGGACTGAACCATCTATGTTACAACTTCCTCCATTGTCCTCTCCAATTAATTTGAAGACACTAACAATTTTATGGATATGAACCATCTTGATTTTCCATGACAAGATAATACCATTATATATATAATGATGCTTAATTTTTAAAGTGTCTGAATTACTGGGTCGAGAGTTGTGATTAATTTATATATATATATATATATATGAGAGTAAATGGATACTTGGGTCGAATTGTGGGTTGACCCGCCCATAAACTTAAAACGGTTAAAAATAAAATTAAAAATGTTATATGTATGTTTCGAATTTGCAATCTAATCAAACAAATATAACACTTTAACCAACTAGCTAATAAGACTTTATATTTTAAAATCAACACCAAAATTTGATAAACGCGGGACATTCTTAACAATATAAGTTTAACTTTTTAACTAACTAATCTATATTTATATATAATGATGCTTAATTTTCAAAGTGTCCGGAATTGTCGGGTCGAGAGCTTTGATTAATTTGGATATATATGTGAGAGTAAATGGATACTTGGGGTCGGATATTGGGGTTGACCCGTCCTTAAACTTAAAACGGTTAAAAATAAAATTAAAAATTTTACATGTATGTTTCGAACTTGCAACCTAACAAAACAAATACAACTCTTTAAAAAACTAGGCTAATATGACTTTATATTTTAAAATCAACACCGAATTTGATGAACACGGGACATTCTTAAAAATATAAGTTCAACTTTTTAACTAACTAATCTATATATATATATATATAATGATGCTTAATTTTCAAAGTGTTCGGATTATCGGGTCAAGAGTTGTGGTTAATTTGGATATATATTAGAGAGTAAATTGATACTTTGGTCAAATTGTGGGTTAACCCGCCCATAAACTTAAAACGGTTAAAAATAAAATTAAAAATATATATTTCGAACTTGTAACTTAACAAACAAGTACAACCCTTTAATTAACTAGGCTAATAACATTTTATATTTTAAATTCAACACCAAATTTGATGAAGGTGAGATATTTTTAACAACATAAGTTCAACTTTTTGACTAACTAATATATATGTGAGAATAAATTGATACTTGGGTAGGATTGTGCGTTGATCCGCCCATAAACTTAAAACAGTTAAAAATAAAAATAAAAATGTTATAGGTATGTTTCTAATTTGCAACTTAACAAAAAAAAGTACAACTCTTCAACAACAATACTAAAAAGACTTTATTAAATACCACACCAAATTTCATGAACGCTGCATATTTTGAAATATATGTTCAACTTTATAACTAACTAATATATATATATATATAATGATGCTTAATTTTCAAAGTGTCCGGATTGGCGGGTCGAGAGTTGTGGTTAACTTGGATAAATATTTGAGAGTAATGAATACTTGAGTCGGATTTTGGGTTAACCGGACCATAAACTTAAAATGGTTAAAAATAAAACTAAAAATGCTAAATGTATGTTTCGAACTTGCAACCTAACAAAACAAGTATAACTTTTTAACCAACTGGGCTAATAAAACTTTATATTTTAAATTCAACACCAAATTTGATAATTGCGGGACATTCTTAACAATATAAGTTTAACTTTTTAACTAACTAACTAATATATATATATATATATATATAAATAATGCTTAATTTTCAAAGTGTTCGGGTTTCCGGCTCGAGAGTTGTGGTTAATTTTGATATATATGTGAGAATAAATTAATACTTGGGTCGGATTTTGGGTTTACCCGCCCATAAACTTAAAACAGTTATGTATGTTTCGAACTTATAAACTAAAAAAATAAGTCATTTACTGCTCTTGTTGATAGCGGAGCAGATTTTAAATGTTATACAAAAAAGATTAATTCCTACTAGATATTTTAATAAAACAAGTCATCCCCTGGGCATGCCGGTGGAGATAAACTCCAAATCCAATATAAGCTTCCTAAAGCTTACATATGTACTGATAATAAGTGCATTGTCCAAAGTTTTATACTTGCTAAAGATATTTCTAACTAGGTCATACTTGGTACCCCATTTTTAAATAATATTTATCCAATTAAGAAAATCGATAATAAAGGAATTACAAGAACTTTTCAAGAAAAATATATTTTCCTAAAATTTATTGTTGAACCATTTACTAAAATGTTACATAGTATATATGACAATATCAAAGCAAAACAAGATCAAATATATTTTTAAAACAAGAAATTAATCTTGTAGCAATTGATGAACAATTAGGAAACCCCATATTACAAGAAAAAAAATTCTTCACTAAGAGATCAAATTTCAATAGACATTTGTAATGTGCATCCTAATGCATTCTGGGATAGAAAGAAACACATGGTTTCACTACCTTATGAAGATTATTTTAATGAGAATAATATTCTTACAAAGGCAAGACTTTCCCAAATGAATTCAGAATATCTAGAATTATGTAAAAAAGAAATAGATACTCATTTACAAAAAGGGCTAATAAGTCCATCACAATCCTCTTGGTCATGTACAACATTCTACGTTAATAAATACTCGGAAATTGAAAGGGGCGTATCAAAATTAGTATTTAATTATAAACCCCTCAACAAGGTATTAAAATGGATTAGACATCCAATTCCTAATAATAAAAAAAGACTTACTAGACAGACTATATGATAGTTTAATAATTTTAAAATTTGATTTAAAATAAGGATATTGACAAATTCAGATTGAAAAGACTGATTGGTATAAGACATCTTTCAATGTCCCTATTGAACATTACGAATGGAATGTTATGCCATACGGATCATTTTGGCAAATCGGCATTTTGCAAAAGCAACCGTCCAACTTTTTGGAAAATCGACATTTTGCAAAAACACGTGTCCGACTTTTTGGAAAATCGGCATTTTGCATAAGCACGAGTCCGACTTTTTGGCAAATCGGCCTTTCGCAAAAGCACATGTCTGATTTTTTCTTGAAGTGCTTCCAATTTTTCAAACTTCCTACAATTTACCTACCTCGGTAATATATGAGGACGCTTCCGCCTTTTGTTGGCATCAACTTTATACTTCCAAAATAATAGTTTCCTTTTTTATGCAAAGACCGATGAAGATCTCTCTACAGTAGCAGAGCTTTGATAAAAAATCAAAGACAGGTCAAACATTCTGATATACATATTCTTTGGAGATTGAAATCACATTAATGAATATTTTGGCTTATTATCATCCAAGTACATACAAGATCAAAGAGGATCCTCCCCTGGGTACTTTTCTAGAAACTCAACCAATTAGATTAGACAAAGCATTATATGGTCTTAAGAAAGCACTGAAAGCTTGGTATGATATTGTTACTAAGTTTCTATTTGATCATGATTTTACTATAGAATCTGTAGATGACATTATCTTTGGATCAACTAACCTCAAACTATGTGAGAAATTTTCTAAGATGATGACAGACAAGTTTAAGATGAGCATGATTGGGGAACTGAGCTTTTTCCTAAGTCTTCAAGTTCACCAACTTAAAGGAGGCACCTTCATAAATCAAGCAAAGTACATAAAGGAGCTTATAAAAAAGTTCGGCATGGAGAGTTGTTCCTCTGCCTTAACACCAATGAGCTCATTAATCAGGCTTGATAAGGATGAAGATGGTCAAAGTGTTGATATAACTACCTATCGAGGGATAATCGGATCATTTCTCTATCTAATAGCAAGTAGGCCAGGCAATCTATTTGTTGTTGGTGTCTGTGGGAGATTCCAAGCTAATCCTAAACAATCTCATTATGTAGATGCTAAAAGAATTTTAAAATAACTTAAGGGCACTCAAAATGTGGGACTGTGGTATCCAAAGGATTCCAGTTTCAATTTGCTCAGCTACTCTGATGTAGACTATGCAGGCTGTAAGGTGGACGGGAAAAGCACTAGTGGAACATGTCAATTCCTCGGTGACTGACTTGTCTCCTGGTATAGCAAGAAGCAAACCTCTATAGCAACATCAACGACTGAAGTAGAGTACCTTGCTGCTGGAAGTTGTTGCGCTCAGTTGTTGTGGATCCAACAACAATTAAAAGAATTCGGTATCAAAGCTGAGGAGTCTCTAATATTCCGTGACAACACCAACACCATTGCTATAACTTACATTATGATGTTACACTCAAGGACCAAGCATATAGATATCAAACATCACTTCATCCGAGAGCATGTGGCACAGTAGAATATTCGGCTAGAATATATCTCAACCGATTAGCAAGTGGCTGATATCTTCACCAAACCACTCCAAGAGACTAAGTTTTCTTACTTTATAAACATTTTGAAATTTGTAGACCTTGACTAAACATTTTAAAAACCGGGCATGCACTTAGGGAGAACCTCCCCCTTTTTCAAAATATTCTCATGAATATACTTTCATACAAAATCGGGCATGCATTAAGGGAGAAGAGGTTGCATCTAAAAAATATTGATGTTTAAAATGTCTTTACTAAATACCATGCATAAATTTATGGAAAATCTATGGCTTCTCAAACATGTTTCTATTACACGATTTCAAAAAAATACTTATTTGCATAAATTTAGAGGGAAAATAAATTGATGATTTATCCACATAAATAAAACCGGGTGGTTTTCTTCCTTTGAAATTGACCAGGTCACTTTGACGAAATAATTGTAGATAAACCGAACATCTTAAGCAAACTAGATATTAAGCTAATCGATTATTTATAAAGTTGAACAAATACCGCTCGGTTAAATGTCTGCTTTAAGTGGAAGCGACTTTTCTTCAAAAAAATTAAATAACCGATCCCTTAAACTCAGGATTTGAAGATAGTTACTTTGGTTATCTACACAAAATTCTCGGTAGTTTCATCCTCGAATCAAAATGGGACTGCTGTCAAGTTTTTTCATTATTTTTCTGAATGTATTCTCTCTCAGAAAGCAAAAGGTCATTCCTCAAATAACGTGAAGACTGTGTCTCTCAACATTAAAAAAATATGACCAACATACTTGTAACGGTCACTTTCTTCTGCCCAATGGAACTAAGAATGAATCCTAAATAAATACTCATCTATTTAATGAAGCATTCTTTGAAGAAACACTATCTATTTGAAGTGTTTCAAAATCTCCTCAAAGGGAATTGAGTTTCCATTCTCGATCGATCCACAACCTCATTTCTCAAACAAAAGTCCTTTCTTCTCTCGAAAATCTAGAAATGAAATCTTCTTTTGCTCACAAAAATCTAATCATCGATTTTGACTATGCTATGTATTGTGGAGATGAAGAAATAGTCTCCATGATTCAATCTCTCGAAAACTTGGGAAAAAGAAAATTTCTCGAAGGTTCTCCTCTAGTTCTCGAAGATGTCGTCTTTGGTTTCTTTGAAAACGCGAGGGTAATTAATAATTTAATCATCACATCAGAAATTGAAGGAAATGAAATTTTCTTTTCCAGAGAAGTATTTGCTCGCTTTATCGATCTTCCTATGGAAGGATTCTCTGAAATTCCTCCATCCCTAAGTGACATCATTTATGAAATGTCACTACATTTCTTAGATTCTTCCACCTGTGTTAGCACCCATGAGGTTAAATCTTCCTTACAAATCGGATTTCAGATCCTCAACGACATCATCGCAAAGTCCATTTTGGGAAAAGACACCACTCACATCTACTCCAAGAAAGTTTTCGAAATGATCAATTAGACTGCCCGTCTAATTACAAATATATTAGACTACATGTCTAACTCCGATGAGTTCGATTGTACGTCTAATTCTTTACATCTATTAGACTTAGACGTCTAACTCCGATAAGTTAGACTGTATATCTAGTTCCATTAGACTTACGTCTAATTCCGTGTACCTATTAGACCGCCTGTCTAATTTGTACGTCTATTAAACTGCACATCTAACTCCGATGAGTTAGATTATGCGTCTAATTTTATGCGAATGAAAAACAAGATCGGTCTAATGACCCTCATTAGATCCAAATCTAATAACGTATTGTCTCAATTCACCTGTATCAAAACTCATAAATTATTTCATCATCAAAATATCAGAGGGTAAATTATTTCAACACTTAGTCAAAATAATTTGACCCAACAATTTCCCCCTTTTTGATGAAGAAATTGTATACCTGCATACATATATCAGAGCATGCATTCATCATACAATCAAAAACATGCAAGTAATCATTCAAAAGCATCCATATTAATCACATGTGAGTGTTTTCAGAAGAAACACTCAAAACATTGTTCAATGTAACCAAAATAAGTTAACCAAAAACATCATGAAAACATTCAAAATAACTTCAAAAAGACATTTAATCACTAGTCTTCTTCTTCTTCCTGGTCATGACTTCTGGAAAGATAGACTTCAACCTAAGAGATTTCTAAGACAACACTTAGAGGGGAGTTGGAGTCTTCACTTTTCCTTTTCTTAGACTTAAGCGTTTCCACCCTTTAAATGTAATCTACCACTTTCTGGTAGTTCAGGATCTTAGAAGGAAGTGGAAAACTCTTACCGGGTTCGTTCAGACGGTGACAGAGAAAAGAGCTGAGAGGACCGTCAAAGCCGAAAATCTTCTTCCTAGCGACAACCATTCTGACAAGATTCCCGAAGAGGAAGCTTGTCCAGTTCACAGGAACACCTCTAGTGATAGCCACCATTATCTGAAAGACCTTCGTATAGTACTTGTAAGAAGTTTCTTTAGACATAAGGGATTTATAAATGATATCACTTAAGAGAGCATATTCAACCTTCACGAGGTTTTTCTTTCCATGGATATCTACTTCAGGGGAATCGAAAAGACCTTTATCATCGTAATCATTAGGTTAGGATGAGTGGTCGAGAAATCATCAATACCTTCTGTTGGGAGATGGAAGAACTCACCAAAAGATTCTTCTGTAATCCAGACCATCTGGCCCATTACGGCTCCAGCAATAACACTATCTTGATAGAAGCTAGCGGTTTGGAAGAATTCGTTGACTAGTTGTTCATGATAGGCTTCATGAGGGGTGAAGAATCTTCTCAGCCCAGAAGCTTTTAGCGATTCGAACATTCTATGCATGCCCGGAGATTCAAGAGTGGATACGGATTGAAAGTCCACTTGAATCGATTTTGGTCGGAAGTGCAGCATTTTGATTTGATGAACAAGGGTTTGAGAGATTCAACTTCTAAAGAGAGAAAGAGGGGTTTCAAGGATCTTCTATCTTTTTACAGTGAATGAACCTATTAATATCGGGGTCTTAATCATGAAGAAGAAAACTAATGATTGTTTCTACCGTCAAGAATTTCAAAAGACAGATCCCAATAGACACAGCATTTAATGTTAGCATGAAACAGAACGTTTAATACTAAGTGTACAAGCAAAAGTTGTCAGAAATATTAGTCATTTCTTGCATATTGAGAGACACGTGTCTTCAATTCTTTTGAGGAATGACTGATTTAATTATCGGCGGGAAAGACGACTTAAACAGACATCATTAAAAGACAGTTGTCCGAAAGGCCAGAAGATGAAGAGTCTAATTACACCAGTAGTTAGACGTTTTATTTTCCTTTTCACATTTACAACTTCTTTTGAAAATCAGTCTATTAGACATGTACGTCTAATTATGCTATAACAGCACGTGAGACACGCGTTTCTAATTAGACGTGAGCAACCTCTTGATCATGACGTAAAAACGTCTAGCGTCTATTAGACGTGTCCGTCTATTAGACGCATCCGTCTAACCAAGCAAGTTAAAATAACCAAGACAATGATTTCATATAAAGGTGAAAGATGTTCGTCTAAGTAGCTGTGTTTCTCAAACTCTGAATCCTTAGGACAAGTTAAGACCTCCGTCTTTCATATCTGTTCAGTTGCGTTTTGAGCAATACGTTCCCCCTCAATTTATGCACATAATTAAGTCAATCAAGATCAACAAGACCTAGCATATTTCTAAAGTGAGAAAACTTAGCTTCCGGTAGAGGTTTAGTGAAAATGTCTGCAGTTTGTTGATCTATAGAAACATGTTCAAGACGAATTTGCTTCTGATTGACATGTTCTCGGATGAAATAATGCCTGATTTCAATGTGCTTTGTCCGAGAATGCAGAACTGGATTATATGAGATTGCGATATCACTTGTGTTGTCGCAGAAAATTGGAGATTCATCAGCCTCAATCCCATGGTCTCTGAGCTGTTGTTGAATCCACAGAACTTGGGAACAACAACTCCCAGCTGCAAGATACTCTGCTTCTGCTGTAGACGTAGCGACTGACGTCTTTTTCTTGCTGAACCATGTGATTAGGCGATCTCCAAGGAACTGGCAAGTTCCACTAGTGCTTTTTCTATCAATTTTGCATCCTGCATAATCTACATCTGAGAAACTAATTAAATTGAAACTAGTTTCCTTCGGATACCACAGTCCCACATTCTGAGTTCCCTTTAAGTATTTAAGAATACGTTTAGCAGCAGTAAAATGAGAGAGTTTAGGATCAGCCTGAAATCTGCCATAAACACCAACAGCAAATTGAATGTCTGGCCTGCTAGCAGTTACATATAGCAAAGAACCGATGAGTCCTCTATATGTTGTTACATCGACACTTTGGCCTCCTTTATCATTATCCAATTTAACTGAAGAGCTCATTGGAGTAGCTGCAGCAGAACAGTTTTCCAAACCAAACTTCTTTAGCAGTTCTTTGGTGTATTTGGCATGGTTGATGAGAGTTCCATTTTCCAGCTGACGGATCTGAAGCCCATGGAAGAGTGTAAGTTCTCCCATCATGCTCATTTCAAACCTATCCTGCATCAGCTTGGAAAATTTCTCACACAGTTTGGGTTAGTTGACCCAAAAATGATATCATTAACATATATCTGAACAAGTAATATGTGAGAATATTTAGTAAACCTTAACAAGGTTTTATCCACTGTTCCAACAACAAAATCATGATCAAACAATAAATTGGTTAAGGTGTCATACCAAGCTCTAGGAGCTTGTTTTAGACCATACAATGCTTTGTTAAGCTTATAAACATGATTTGGCAACACATGATCTACGAAGCCAGGGGGTTGCTCAACATATACTTCTTCACTTAATTTTCCATTAAGGAATGCACTTTTCACATCCATTTGAAAGACTTTAAAGTTCTTAAATGATGCATATGCTAGAAAGATTCTGATTGCTTCTAGTCTTGCAACCGGTGCAAAGGACTCATCAAACTCAATACATTCCTCTTGTCTGTATCTTTGAGCAACTAAACGAGCTTTATTTCTAATGACTAAACTATCTTCACTAAGCTTGTTTCTAAATACCCATCTTGTTCCTATGACTGACTTGTCAGTTGGTCTAGGAGTAAGATACCACACTTTATTTTTATCAAATTGGTTTAACTCCTCTTGCATAGCATTGATCCAATCTGGATCAATTATAGCTTCACCAATCTTCTTTGGTTCAATTTCAGAAATAAATTCAGAATTGGCCATTTCATCCATCAGTTGACGTCTTGTCCTTCGAGGAGAGAAAGGATTTCCAATTATCAGTTCTGGTGGATGATTTCTGTTCCATCTGAAATTGGAACCAAGGGGGTTGCTCATCTGAACCGGTGACACCGCGATTCTTGTTGAACAGGAGTTTGCACATCTGGTTGAGCTTCAACCGAATCAGCCACAGGATCAGATAGAGCCATCCGCTTGTCCAAGATTTCTTCTTCTTCACTTACAGACTCAAGACTAGCCGCTTGCAGTCTGTCAGCAAGATCAATTTGTTCATTGGATTTGCTCTCAACAGGCTCATCAAAAACTACATGAAGGGATTCTTCAACAGTCTGTATTCTTTTGTTGTACACTCTGTAAGCCTTGCTTACTAATGAGTATCCCAACATGAATCCCTCATCTGCTTTAGCATCAAAAGCACTCAAATAAACTTTTCCATTGTTATGAATAAAACATTTACACCCAAAAATCTTAAAGTAAGAAACTGTGGGAATTCTCCCATAATACAGTTCATAGGGAGTTTAATCAAAACGTTTGTTAATTATTGACCGATTTTGGGTATAACAAGTAGTACTAATGGCTTCTTCCCAGAACCTCTGAGGAACATCTGATTCGGCAAGCATAGACCTCGCTACTTCTTTCAGAGTTCTCACTCTTCTCTTAGCAATGCCGTTTTGTTGTGGAGTTCTGGAACTAGACAACTCGTGCCTAATTCCAGTCTCCTCAAAATAAGATTATAGGTATCTGTTAGTGAATTCAGTTCCCTGATCACTTCTGATGCATGTGATATTTAAAGATTTATGATTCTGAATTCCTTTAAATATTCTAATTAAGTTTTCAGCAGTTTTATCTTTTGATGGTAAAAATGCAACCCATGTAAATCGTGAAAAGTCATCAATAACAATTAAGGAAAATCTCATTCCTCCTATACTCTTTACAGGAATTGGACCAAAAAGATCCATATGTAACAGTTCTAGGATACGACTGGATTGTGATTTCCCATTGCTTTTGAATGATGATCTGCCCTGTTTCCCTAACTGGCAAGCAGTGCATATCTTGTCCTTTGAAAACTGAAGATTGGGGAAACCAACAACTAAGTTGTTTGAACAAATATTGTTGATTGTTTTAAAGTTCAGATGGTTCAAACGTTTATGCCATAACCATTTCTGGTCATTCTTGGCAATCATGCACATAGAATCAAATGAATCTTTTTGCCAATTCATTTTATATGAGTTTCCTACTCTACTTCCAGTTAATAAAATGTTTCCATCTTGGTATTTAACTAAACATGCATGAGTTTTAAAATCTACTGACAAACTATTATCACATAATTGACTAATGTTGATTAAGTTATAACACAGATTGTCAACCAGCAGCAAGTCATTAATAGTTAGGTTACCATGGATAATCTTACCCTTACCCATGGTCTTACCCTTCTTGTTGTCACCAAATGTGATCTTAGGTCCAGAGCAGTCTGATATATTAGTGAGAAATCGTCTATTTCCAGTCATATGCCTGGAACATCCGCTATCGAGATACCATACAGAATCCTCCAGTCCTTTATTTATTTGTACCTACATAAATAGATATTTACAATCTTTTGGTACCCACCTTCAATTGGGTCCTCGGTCAATTAGTCCCTTAGGAATCCATATTTGAGTTATTCTAAAGGATTTCCCATTTTGAGTTGTAACTAATGCGTATGTTTTTGACTTAACAGACGACTTTCTGCTAGCCACTGATCCTTTAACTTTTGAAGAAGATTTTCTTTTAAAATTCCTTGACTTAGAGTCAGGTTTTAAATTAACAGACTTATTAGCCTTTTCTAGCTTAGTCTTAAGCCAACTAACAGTCGGTGGAACATAATCTATTTTTAAAAGAAACTTCTTCATGAATAGGATCAGATTCAATGTCAGTTATACTTCCTTTGACAAAGTTTATAGGCTTAAACTTATCAGTTGGAGAGATTGACTTTTTGCATGACAGATTAAGGGCATTGCTGTTATATCCCAAACCGGATCTAGATTAGCAGGTTTTAACATGCTGATCTGATATTTGACAGCATTTCCTGATCTTGTCCATGCATTGACAATATAGGTCAGTCTCTTGTTTTCGGATGAAAGAGTTTGAATCTGTTCTTTGAGCATCTCATTCTCAGATGAGATCTCTGTTAAGTTTTCATCAAAAACGTTTGGTTCAGATTCTGGGTTTGGAGAAAAACCAGTTGATTCATATCTAATTTTCATTTCATAAAAAGAGTCAGCTAACTTTTTGTACTCAATAGCCATTTCATTGAGTGCATTAGTTGACTGCTCGTTTGTAAATTCTGGTGCAGAGATATCATTTACCTTAGATTGGTCATCTGCCATCAGACATGTTACAGCTTCATTCTCTTTTTCGGAAGGAGGCTCCTCCGAATCACTGTCAGCCCATCTGGACTTGTTCTGACTGTAAATGAAAGCTTTTTGGTTGTTTTTTGCTTGAGAATTCACACCATGGATCTGGTTGAATTATCCCATATCTCTTTTGCAGTGGAACAGGACTTGATCTCACAAAACATATTTGTGTTGAGAGACTGGAACAGAATATTTTTAGCAACATTATCCAGGTTGTTGGTCACCTTATCTTCAGTCGTCCACTCACTTCTTGGCTTTGCATTCTTTATGGGACCATTGGTGATGACACTCCACATATCATAGTCAACAGTAGCCAAGTGAGCTTGCATTCTTATCATCCACAAATCGTAGTAGTCCTTTGACAGAAGAGGAATTTCATTGATGCAAGACATACTTTGGGTTCTTGATGCTTGAGAATAGAAATAGGGCTATGATACCAATTGATAGGATCGGCTTTATCGATAGAGACGGGGGTCTAGCTAAGGATGAAGGCTTATGAAAAACGGTTTGATAGAAATCCTGTTAGTGATTAATATCTCTTTCTACTATACGCAAACTTGTGTAAACACTTGAAACATATTCAAGGCGGAATTGTTTACTTGGGTTTGAAGCACAAGATGAAATATGAAAAGATGACAGAAATGAAGAACACAACAGTTTGTTTATGGATGTTCAAGGAAACTCCCCTACGTCACCCCTTTTCCAACCACCGGAAGGATTCACTATAAGATGATAAGAATCAAATACAGTTTACACACACACTTAGCTCACTATTGAACATAACACTTTCTGTTCAATTACAAGATGAAGAATATCACTCAGCTAAAGGTGCTTTCATTCTAGCTCTCTCTCTCGATTCACACACAGTACAATCAGAAAGAAGCTTCACAGAATAAATTCAGTAAGTAAGATGATTGAGTAGTTTCTCTCTCTGCAAAATCAGATTGCTTGTTCGTTTGTATTCGCTTGTTCGTGAGGTAGATTGTCCGTTGTCCTTAGGATTGATTAAATACTGAGCAGGAGCTAACGGTCGAATCTACAAGAATGATACGTGGCAATCTTCCATTGAAAAGCCTCCATTGTACACAGCAGGTTCTGAACACAAGGATCGTGGCCGTACAGAACTAGTAGTGCGCCGAATATTCCATCAGGGATGTACCTGCAAAACGGGCAATGTGAGGAAAATTCTCTAACGTGACATTCCTTGATTGGATGCATATAGCTGCTGTACTAATCTTCACAAGAAAGTGGAGTAGAAATAAGGTACAGCTATAGCACGTGGGTAGGAGAAATGCTAGATTCAAACGTACTGCTTGAACTGAGCATTAGACATATTTCAGTTAGACGGATTGTGAAAATCTGTTTAATGAAATAGATCAACTCCTTCTAATGAAAAACGTCTATTAGACCGCCTGGTCTAATAGAATTATACTCGCGTCTAATAAAACTAACCATTAGACGGGTACGTCTAACTCCACTGAGTTAGACCACACGTCTAATTCCGGTTCTACCTCAGACTTGTCTGAAGGAGTTAGACGCACGTCTAACTTTCACTAATTAGACTACCCGTCTAATTACAATAACCATTAGACTGGCATGTCTAACTCCACTGAGTTAGACTGCCACGTCTAATTTCGGTTCTACCTCATACTTGTCTGAAGGAGTTAGACGCACGTCTAACTTTCACTAATTAGACTACCCGTCTAATTACAATAACCATTAGACTGGCACGTCTAACTTCACTGAGTTAGACTGCCACGTCTAATTCCGGTTCTACCTCAGACTTATCTGAAGGAGTTAGACGCACGTCTAACTTTCACTAATTAGACTACCCGTCTAATTATAATAACCATTAGACTGGCCACGTCTAATTTCGGTATCAATTAGACTGCCAGTATAATTACAAATATATTAGACTACACGTCTAACTACGATGAGTTAGACTGTACGTCTAATTCCGAATATATTAGACTTACGTTTAATTTCATTAGATTCATGTTTAATTCTGCGTATTCATTAGACTTGCGTCTAATTCTTTACATCTATTAGACTTACACGTCTAACTCCGATTAGTTAGACTGTATGTCTAGTTTCATTAGACTTACGTCTAATTTCGTGTACCTATTAGACCGCCTGTCTAATTTGTACATCTATTAGACTGCACATCTAACTCCGATGAGTTAGATTATGCGTCTAATTTTATGCAAATGAAAAACAAGATCGGTCTAATGACCCTCATTAGATCCAAGTCTAATAACGTATTGTCTCAATACACCTGTATCAAAACTCATAAATTATTTCATCATCAAAATATCAGAGGGTAAATTATTTCAACACTTAGTCAAAATAATTTGACCCAACATATTGCTTTCAGAGAATCGATTCAATAGAGTTATAATAGGGATTACAAACTCTAACTCTCTATGTTTGTTTTAGGTTTTTAGTCTCACATGCTCTTCTCGTTTACAATGTATATATATAGGCTTTTAGAATTCATAAATAGGTTAAAGATCATGTGATATCTTTGACATTCCACCATAATATGATCTCGTGGCGATTTAGTTGATATCTATATATATATAATTATGCTTAATTTTGAAAGTGTCTGGATTGCCGGGTCGCGAGTTGTGGTTAATTTAAATATATACGTGAGAGAAAATGGATACTTAGGTCGGATTTTGGGTTGACCCGTCCATAAAATTAAAAACGGTTAAAAATAAAATAAAAAATGCTATAGGTATATTTCGAACTTGCAGCCTAACCAAAATATATATACATAAAACAAATATAACTCCTTAACCAACTAAGCTAAAGGTGACCTAAATACAGTAGTCAATGCCAAAGATGACCCATATGTCAGATACATTAGTGAATGTTAGAGGTGTCCCATATGTAGTAGTCAATGCCAATGATGACCTAGAAGCATTAGTCAATGTCAATGATGGCCTAGATACATTCGTCAATGCTAGAGGTGGCCCAAATTCATTAAAAAGTTCCAAGGATGACACAAGTGCATTTATCAATATATAGATTATACATATACATTATTCAATGTTAGAGGTGGCCTGGATGCATTAGTCAATGCCAGTGGTGGCATAGATGATATAATGCCTCTCTCTTCTAGACCCAGAGTTGTCTCTATGACAACATAATAGCTTCTTTGGTAACCCAAATATTCAAATCTATTTAGAAAATCTCTACCTTGACTTGAATACTCTCATTACTACAAAGCATTATGGCACATGTACATTAATCAATGCTAGAGGCGACCCAGATGCATTTGTCATTGCCAGAGATGGCCTAGATACATTAGTCAGAACCTCGACCGAGAGCCTCCAGTACTCAGACCAAGAGCTCCCGAGCCTAGACCGAGGGTCTCCGGACCTCGACCGATAAAATCAGACTCAAGCCTTAAGACTCTGGTAAAAAGGTTTGTTTGTTTCCACTTTTCAAAATACAAAATTATTTTTGTAATTTTGGGACTCTATATCATTTTCTACAAATCAAGAAAAATAGAAATTTTATTTTAAATATTTTTGCGATATTCCACAAAAATATTTCCACAAGGGTTTGTTTGGTGTTTATTTCTAAACCCTAATGCCTTTAAAAATGACAAATATTCTATAGGTGTTTCCATCATAGTTATCCTATGCAATAGGTACCAGAATTTAAATATTTATATTTTAATATTTTAAATAACGTTAAAACCTATAAGAATGACTATGACTTGAAGAATAATCGGTTAAAACTAAAACGTTAGACAACCGATTTTTAAAAGACAACTTTTTAATTAGATATCGTTTTCGGACATGTACAAAGGATGAAGCGCGAAAGCCTTTTCCCGAGTATCACCAAACATTGAACCAAAATATAATTCTGGTGTAAAATACATTTGTACACGTACACTTTTTTATTGATTTTTCTAAAATCAATTGGCGACCCTGTCTTCAAATAAATAATCTTTTTAAAATTAATATGTTTAAGTAACTTAAACCAGATTTCAAATCAAATCGTCATTTGATTATAAAAAATCCCCAGATTATTAAAATTTAAATAAAATTAATTATTTTACATAATTGATTTAAAAAATTAATAGGTACTATCAAAATCTTTTAAAAAATAAATTTTTATTTTTAAAAATATTTGACACGCAAATCAAGATTGAAACTATCGAACCTCGAGCCACCATGAGTTCCTCTTGTATTGTCATGTGTCCTTCTAACAAGTGCTAAGCTACGAGGGGATTTTCTTGGGCTTAAAAATAGGTATGTTATACCCATATATATATATATATATTCTATTTTTTCTTAAGATAACTTCATATTTTTTCTTTATAAATAAATGTGTTTTTATTTATTTTTATTTGATTTATAGATATATTAATTTTTATTTAATTCCTTAATCTTTAAATATTTATTATTGTAAAATAAATAATTATTTTCTGTAATATTAATTGTATTGATATAAGAATAAATTATTTTACAATTTTAGATCAAATCAATTAATTAACCTATAATAGTTAGCCGATAATTATAAAATTAACTAAGTTTTAAATATTTATTCTAAATAATCAAAATGGGAGAAATTATTAAATAAAAATAATTAATTAAATATTAGTATTAATTAACTATTAAATAACGAATCTAACCATGTAAATCTTATGCAAGGTTAAAATTAAATATGCCCAAATTTAAATCGGTTCTAGAAAGATATCAGCATTTGGCGGACATCGCCTCTTGGAAGATATCGGTATTTGGCGGATATCGGCGCTTGGAAGATATCGGCATTTGGAGGATATCAACTCTTAGAAGATATCAGTATTTGGCGGATATCAGCTATTGGAAGATATCGACATTTGACAGATATTGGATCTTAGAAGATATTGGTATTTGGCGGATATCTTGCTTTTGGAAGATATCAGAATTTGGAAGATATCGTCTTTTGGAAGATATCTTCATTTGACGGATATCGTCTTTTGGAAGATATCGGCATTTGACGGATATCGACTTTTAGAAGATATCGGCATTTGGCGGATATTGGATTTTGGAAGATATCGGCATTTGGCGGATATCGGATTTTGGAAGATATCAGCATTTGTTGGATATCGACTTTTGGAAAATATCGGCATTTGAACCATATCAGCTTTCGGGTATTTGAACCATATCGGCTTCCAGTGAAAATTGGCATTTGAAGCATATCGACTTCCGGTGCAAATTGGCATTTGAACTGTATTGGCTTCCGGTGCAAATTGGCATTCTAGTCATTCCCGTTCTCTACAGATCAGCTTTCGGCAAGCACATCCGGCATCCCACATTTCGACTTTCGGCAAGCACATCCGACATCCCACATTTTGGAAATCCACATTTTGGCACCCAATATTTCACAATCTCCATACTGAGTCAAACTGTAGAATATATATATATATATATATATATATATATATATATATGGATATTTCTAGAAAAGTCAAACGTCAAATTTATACTTCCCAGATGAGCATTTCCATTTAAGTGCAAAGACTGATGAAGATCTTCTCACTCTAGAATAACCATAATAAGAGATAGATCAAACAGTCTGAATCATAAACTCCTTGGAGATTGAAATTGCATTAATGAGAATTTGGATTACTATTATTCAAATTATAGAAAAGATCAAAGAATATCCCATACGATGTACTATTCTAAACTTGAACAAATCAAAATCAAGATAGTGGTCATATGAAGCAGATATAGTCGTTGAGGTTGCAAATATATCCGTTTATATTTTTGCCTACTTAAGAAGACAGAAGTCAATCTACTTCAGCACATTTAACTCTTATCCTTTCACCCGCTGTTAATCTTTGCTATCAAATCTTTCAAGCTTTAAAAGTTCTATAAGCCTTTCAAGTGGGTTATAGTTCTGAAGTTGTATTACAATACTACCAATTCTGTGTGAGTAGTGAGCATTGTAAGTTGAGAGAATTTGTTTCTATTCAACAGAGTAAGTGTATTGGAAGGTCGAAAACTAGCAGTTTCTAAGTTTACATGTTGTAAACAGACTGAATATTTGTGTGAATATCCTTCTCAAAGGTTTGAGAAGAAGGAGTGACGTAGAAGATTTATCTTCGAACATCCATAAAGTTTGTGTCTTGTGTTGTATGTTCTTCTTTATCTCATTATTCATATTGATCATATGTTGCTTCAAACCCAAACAAATAGTTTCACACTTTACTTTGTCAAGAGTTTATGACGGTTTGTGTAGAGTGGAGACGAGATAATCAACCACTAATAGGGTTATTATCAAATTGCGTGTGTAAGCGTTCAACGTTGCGTGACCCCTGTCTCCTTCGGTGATCCCGATCCCAATAAGTGGTATCAGAGCAGGTTGTCTCTACTCTCAAGCACTCAGATCTTAACATGTTTATCGTCAACAAGGTCCCAATGTTCGAAAGTGAAGACTTCATTGATTGGAAGTTACGCATGCAAGTGTACTTAGCTTTAGTAGACGATGACATGATGTATGTTATTTCTGAAGGTCCAATAAAGATTGACAAGGAACGAAACAAGTGGACAAATAAGGATAAGAGGAAGAAAAATCTTGACAATCAAATCAGAAACACCATCTACAATACCCTGGATAAAAATACGTTCGCAAAAATCAGAGCATGCGCTACTGTCAAGGAAGTATGGGAGAAAATCATCTAGATCAATAAGGGAAACAAGCGAACCAAGGAAAATAAAATCATGGTGGCCACTCAGAAATTTGAAAACTTCAAGATGCACCATTGAGAAACTATGAAATAATTTAGTGATCGTTTTACAAGCATTGTGAATGAACTTTCCCTTCTGGGAAAAACGTACGACAAAAAGGAGACAATCATCAAAGCGCTAAGAGCTCTTCCCAGCGCCTCGGATGTCAAGACAATGGTGGTGAGGGAATCCACGAGTCTTTATAAGATGTAGTTGCACGATGTATTTCAAGATCTGAAATCTTATTCAAGATGAACTCAAAAAATGAAGATGAGTCTTCAACTTCAAATGTGACCAAAGCTCTGGTGTCCTCTGTGGAACCTGTTAGGATCAGAATCGCCGATAGGGGACCGGGGTCCTTCTTGCGGTAATCACTTACAACAACACACACACAGACTGATACTAATTTGGTTAGAGATTATAACCGTTCTTAATACTACGCAGGTTGTCACAGACTCTTGAACCGAGTTAAAGAGCGGAAATGTTTGTTTCAACCTGAAGCAACTGCACACAATTCGGTTAAGGGAATGTAGTATGGAGAGATCGGTTTAGGTGGAGAAATATCAGTTCGGTTAGTTTAGTGACAGAAAGTAAATGAAGAACATAGAACACATATTTTTATGGATGTTCGGAGCAAACTCTCCTACGTCACCCCTTCTTCTCAAATAGTGAGAAGGATATTCACTAATGGAATATTCAAAAACACAATACAATCAAGTCTCAATTACTGCTCGTCGTTCACTTTACAATACACACACAGTATCTTAATACACTTTGATCAAAAGAACGGTATAAATTTAGATTCTTTTCAGGTATGATCAGGTGAAAACCAGGTTGATAACGTGTCTTGGAACTGTCTTTCTTCAATGCTTTGGCTTCCTTTTATATGGGAAATATGACAACGGTCATATTTCTCACTCCTGAGTTGATTTATCATAGGTAGCCGAGCCGGTCAGAGTAGGTAGCCTTGCTTTTTGTACACATGGCAGCCATGCATGGAGCAACTGCTTGAACCGCGAAGGTTTCTTGTGAGGTTGGATAAAATCTACAATCATTAGATTGCTGCATGCTTTATCTCAAAACCTTCTTTTGCATATTCCCAAGATATATTCATTACGTCATCTTCAGATTATTCATAATTTTGAATAACATTCTCGTTGGCTTTAAGATCTTCAATGCGTTGAGCCAGCCGAACATTATCGGTTAACACCTCTAGCCGGGCCTGAATTTGAGTCGATTCAGTTTAACCGAGAGGATAGATCACGTTGAGAGCATTTCGGTTTGGCCGATCTTGTTGATGGATTTAGCCGATTCGGTTGAAGCTGCTCCTGCACATATGGTTAAAGATTGATTAAGTTCTTTAGATAGTTAAATTTCTTTTAAAAAATTAACTATCTTAATTTTTCTAACAATTTCTTCCTTTTTGATTATTTAGAATAAATATTCAAAATTTGTGATTGTTGGCCGGGATTTTTAAAGAACTTAAATTTTCTAGGCCCGTTTTTAGAAAAGTCTATTTTTAGAAATTTCTCAACAATTTCTCCATTTTTAATTCTTTTAGCCGAAAAGTATCAAAACCAGTGTAATGACCAAAGTGTTATGTTATATGTATTGTAGAATAGAGTCATAAGCCGAAATTCAAAAGTATAATACTTAGTAGATGATAATGAAAAAAACTGAAAATAAAGCTTAATTTCAAGAGTTTGGATTTCCCCCATGTTCTTTTGCCTTTGCCTTTTGCGCCTTATTTCACACTCTCTCCCTCCTATACGCGTCGAAACTCCAACCGGTTATGAAGGTTTGTCTCGAAGCGGTTTGGTCAAAGTTGAAGAAGTCGCCTTCCGATATGGTCGGTCGAGTCTGAGTCCTGGAGGATGGAGTTCTCTCTCCCCGAATGAAGTTGGCAATGATTTCGTCATTTGTGCCCTGATTCGGCTGAGTGGTTGAGGGGACGGAAGGAGTTGGAACGGTTTTGCGTCTCCTTGTGTTTAGAGGAGCATCATCCTCTTCTTGTCCATCGGCAAGTGGAACGACATGATTTATAGTCGTTTGAGGATTACTATGTTCTACTCGAGATAATAGTTCGTTTATTTCCTTTCCTTTTCTTTTATTTGACCGTGCACTTGTTGTCATTCCAGTTGCCTGCTCGGTTGGCTGAGGATTTTGAGCTGTTTCGGCATCTCTTGTTTCAGCTGCTTTTTGTTGTGCGATTTCTTTATCATGAATCTCCCGGGCTAAACGTGCATCAGTTGTTTCAAGTTCCTTTCTTTTCCGTTCCTGTTCTTCTTCTTCGCCCTGGATTTTTAGAACCGTTTCCACATCGGTTCAGATCTGCTCTTCGGTGGTTACAACCTTGACTCTTGCAAACTTCTCAATCTGAGCAAACATAACTTACATCATTTGAAGGAGTTGGGAGGTTGTCGATTCAACTGTTGACTTAACCGTCTCAATCTTTGAATCGGTTGTAGAGGCTCTAGCTTCTAAGGACGCCTGCCACTTGGCCATTGATTTGTTGACAGCATCAATAATAAGTCTCTTCATGTCGTTCGAAAGATAGGAAACATCGTGACTTTGCACAGGATGAGGAGTGTGGACCGATAAATTCATTATCGGTTCGCCTTAGTTAACCGAATTTATTTTTGCAGAGTTAACATTAATAATGGACTTACTTGCAGATTTGGCCGATGGGGAAGCGGTGCGACCATCTTTGTTCTCAGGAGATTTCGGGTGACTTTATTCCTGCTGGTCCCCCGTTGGTCTAGATGATTGACCGACATAAAAAATCGACTTACCCGGGTGATCTTTGTAATTATTAGAATCTTCTTCATCCGGATAGTAGCTTTTAACGTCTTTTGTCGATTTTTCCTCCAACCTTGCGATCTCAGATTGAAGACTTTCTATGATTGTGAGGGCGGTTTTCTTGACCCTCTTTTCCACCTCGGTTGGTTCCCTTTGAGCGTCCTCCAATGTTTCGGTCAGCGCCCTTAGTCTTGCGTGTGCATCAACTAATTTCCCTCTGGCCATGACCAGCGGAATGGATTTTGTTTTCGCAAGGTCAAAGACTTCGTCTTCCAAGGCCACCAGTTTCGGCCAGTGTTCGTTTTCAGTGTAGTTGGGGAGCATATGATTGAAGTGAACTTCATTTCTGATTTTAAACCAAATGTAGAAAGGGCGGGATATTTCTTCGGCCAGATCCTCAGACATTCTGTGAAGCCGATTAACCAGGTCGTTGACCTCTTGTTGAGAAACCGGAACTTCAGGATCTAGTGTAGAGTCATGTTTATCTATCTCCTCATGAGGCGGATTTTGATCGTGTCCGATTGAAGGAATTTCTTCAGCAGTCGGACCAGTGGTGCTCTTTGTACATTGATTACCTCCTTGCACCAGAGGATCTTCCATCACCATTTCTTCTTCATTTTCGGTCGTTTCTTTGGCCTTGTCAGCATCAATTATCCGGTCATCTTCAACTGTCTGACCGGTTTCAAGGAGTTTGCTCGTCACCTCGGATTCCATAACCTGTTTGATATATACAACACTATTATTGATTTGATCCGAAGTCCGTGGAAGGATTTCTTCATCCGCAACCCCAGCAGGCTGGATGGGGGAGTTCCTAGTTTCAGGAATATAAGATAGGATAGAGGTATTAACCTCATGGATCGAAGCCCATTTAGATGTAGACTAGTCGGCTTTGCTTGCCGATGATTCTGCGGATTTGGTGGAGGGACATGTTCGACTACATTCTACTCAACACTCAGGATATCCGTAGGAAACTCCACATTGATCGGAATAGGAGAGGGGAAGACGCGCGGTTGCCCGAGTCGGATGGTTTTGTAAAATGAGTTCTTTCGGAGGAGTTTGGCTGATTCTCCGTTCTTTCAACCGTTGGCTTTTTTACCTTCCTAGCCACTTTCTTACTGAAGGCTTCTTAGCCTTTGGTTCGACTTCAGTTACTTTTGGCTTCTTCGCCTTCGGTTGAATTTCCTTTGGCCCTTTTTCCCGTGGAGGTTTTTTCTACTGTTTACAGACTTTTCTGGATGTTCTTAGAGTTTATAATTTTGGACGAGGTAAGAGGAGCACCCGGTCCGGTTGAGATCTCAAGATATTGTAGGATCTTGCCGATTTGCATGGCATACCCTAGAGACCAGTTCATCGTCCCGGCTAACATTGCACATAAGTTTTCAAACAGCACGCCGACCCAGTCCACCTTATCTCCTCTGATGATATTGGCCATCATCTCAAACTTTGGCCGAGTCAGATTATCAAAGTTACCTCCTTTTTCCTTGAAGGGACTTGGAGATAATATCAAGGAGCCACCGGAATTGGAAATCTAACGTACTCTTCTTTCCGGTGTGTTCAACCCGTTTATCCGAATTTGATATAGTCTTTTTCACCTCCACCGCTTCGGCTTCCATTAGGTTGGTCGAAAAATCGCGCCCTTCTGAGGGCAGTTGAAGAGCCGCATCAAAAGTTTCCTCTGAAAGATCGAAGGTCTTTCCGCCCATCGTTGAAGAGATTACCCGCTTCTTGAGACTGTCATTCTCGAAGAATGTTGTAACTTCCTCAGGATAGAGGGTGAACGGTCCGCCTAGGAAATTTTCCGGCCCAGAATCCTTCAAAGAATTTATCATGTCTTTGATGTAGGCTGTTCCGTTTTCTTGAATATCCTCGAAATCGACATGCAAGATGTAGACGAAAAGTGAATTATCACGTCCCATTTTGATTGGAAAAGCTTGAAGATTGAGAGGATGTAGAGTTTTTTTTAAGAAGACAAGCAGTTCAAAGAAAGAGAGTAAGTGTGAGTATTGTATGTTGGGTCAAATTATTTTGACTAAGTGTTGAAATAATTTACCCTCTGATATTTTGATGATGAAATAATTTATAAGTTTTGATACAGGTGTATTGAGACAATACGTTATTAGACTTGGATCTAATGAGGGTCATTAGACCGATCTTGTTTTTCATTCGCATAAAATTATACGCATAATCTAACTCATCGGAGTTAGATGTGCAGTCTAATAGACGTACAAATTAGACAGGCGGTCTAATAGGTACACGAAATTAGACGTAAGTCTAATGGAATTAGACGCACAGTCTAACTCATCAGAGTTAAACGTGTAAGTCTATTAAACGTGTAAAGAATTAGACACAAGTCTAATGAATACACGGAATTAGACGCACAGTCTAACTCATCGGAGTTAGACGTGTAAGTCTATTAGACGTGTAAAGAATTAGATGCAAGTTTAATGAATACACGGAATTAGATGTGGCAGTCTAACTCAGTGGAGTTAGACGTGCGAGTCTAATGGTTATTGTAATTAGACGGGTAGTGTAATTAGTGAAAGTTAGACGTGCGTCTAACTCCTTCAGACAAGTCTGAGGTAGAACCGGATTTAGACGTGGCAGTCTAACTCAGTGGAGTTAGACATGCGTGTCTAATGGTTATTGTAATTAGACGGGTAGTCTAATTAGTGAAAGTTAGACGTGCGTCTAACTCCTTCAGACAAGTCTGAGGTAGAACCGGAATTAGACGTGTAGTCTAACTCAGTGGAGTTAGACGTACCCGTCTAATAGTTAGTTTTATTAGACGCGAGTCTAATTCTATTAGACCAGGCGGTCTAATAGACGTTTTTCATTAGAAGGAGTTGACCTATTTCATTAGACAGATTTTCACAATCCGTCTAACTGAAATACGTCTAATGCTCAGTTCAAGCAGTACGTTTGAATCTAGCATTTCTCCTACCCACGTGCTATAGTTGTACCCTACTTATGCTCCACTTTCTTGTGAAGATTAGTACAGCAGCTATATGCATCCAATCAAGGAATGCCACGTAAGAGAATTTTCCTCACATTGCCCGTTTTGCAGGTACATCCCTGATGGAATATTCTGCGCACTACCAGTTCTGTACGGCCACGATCCCTGTTCTTAGAACCTACTGTGTACAATGGAGGCTTTCCAATGGAAGAGTGCCACGTATCATTCTTGAAGATTCGACTGTTAGCTCCTGCTCAGTTATTAATCAATCCTAAGGACAACGGAAAATCTGCCTCACGAACAAGCTAATACAAACGAACAAGCAATCTGATTTTGCAGAGAGAGAAACTACTCAATCATCTTGCTTACTGAATTTATTCTGTGAAGCTTCTTTCTGATTGTACTGTGTGTGAATCGAGAGAGAGAGCTAGAATCAAAGCACCTTTAGCTGAGTGATATTCTTCATCTTGTAATTGAACAGAAAGTGTTCTGTTCAATAGTGAGCTAAGTGTGTGCGTAAACTGTATTTTATTTTTATCATCTTATAGTGAATCATTTCGGTGGTTGGAAGAAGGGGTGACGTAGGAGAGTTTCTCCGAACATCCATAAACAATCTGTTGTGTTCTTCATTTCTGTCATCTTTTCATATTTCATCTTGTGCTTTAAACCCAAGTAAACAATTCCGCCTTGAATTTGTTTCAAGTTTTTACACAAGTTTGCGTAGAATAGAAAGAGATATTAATCCCTAACAGGATTTGTATCAAACCGCTTTTCATGAGCCTTCATCCTTAGCCAGACCCCCGTCTCTATCGATAAACTCGATCATATCATTGTAAATAGTTTTATCTCTTTATATATATGGAGTTGGTTGTGACGATTATGTAACCGAACCGTCACGTTGTCTTAGATAGTGCCGCCAAAATTTCCCTCCAAAAGTTACCGCGATAATTGTTTGGCGGTAAATAGTGGGCGGTAAAACAGCACGGTAAACCAGGGACGGTAAACTATGGGCGGTTAAGTTTGAATTTAGCCGGATTGGTTTTGCCGAAATTTATGTGAAGCCTAGTTTTTTGGTTTAACCGAAACTGAGGAGTATTAAAGACCGAAATTTTGATTTTACCGAAATTTTGATTTTAAGCTGGAATCGTTTAAGGTCAACAAATAACTTAAGTTAAAAGCATGCATTTTAAATTTTATTTTAGAACAATCGATTGTACAGCAAAAGAACCGATTAGTTCATAGAGGGATAGAGGCCTAGTCTAGAGGGTCCAATCTCAACTAAGTTTGTGCCATCCTTGCTTCGATTCTTTGAACCCATCTTCCTAGCGACTCATCTGTCACAATGTTAGCTGGTCTTATCGGAGTCCTTAGTCCGAAACTGGGAAGAATGGAGCAAAGATATCGGCTGATCTGAAGGGCAAAGACGATCCTTCTTTTATCGGCTGATATGCACGTCTTCAGATGATTGAAGATAAGAGAGGCCCATTTGATGGACATGCGTTGATGTATTGCTATCATGATTTCGAACACTTGCCGAGTGTAGTGTTGGTTTGGCATGTGTCCCAAGATAGACCGCTGAATGATAACCTAAAGAATTTGAATGAGGGGATCTATATTGTCTTTTAGGCCGTGACAATCGACCGAATAGGAGGAGGAGCCAGAAAAATTGTAGCCGAAATGCTCATTTATCTAGGGGGAGAGTAATGGAAAATCCGAAAAGCCTTCGGATGGAAGATCGAAGAGCTCTGCGAATGAATCCTCAGTGATCCGATAAAAGTCGGAATCAATGTAAGTTGTGATACTACCATCATTTCTTACTTCTACATTGTTAAAGAATTCGGTAACCTCCTCTTTGAGGATGCAATTTGTTCTTTGAAGGAATTTTCTCAGCCCGGTTTCAATCAGCAGGTTGAAGATCATGCCTATTGCCCATGAGTCTCGGATCGATTCAAAGTTGACGATTAGGGAGTTTCTTAATTGAGCATTCATCTTTGAAGATTTGAGAGAAACACTAGTCTTGGTTTTAGAGAGAGAGTGACAAATAGTTGTGATTTGATTTGTGAGAGGGTAGGTTCCTTATATAGGAAAACTGTTACAAAGCATTTAATGAGAATGTTTCAAAATATCTAACCATTACGTGTTGTCAATATTCTCACATTAAATGTTTGTTACCTTTTCAAGGGAATATTTTTGAGAAGGTACGATGTAGGCTGACCAGCCTATCCGGACTAGTCACGTCTTTTGGGGAATGAGCACATCTTTTCCCAATGTTGATTTTGAAAAAATTCGGTTTTTGAATGATTTTTCGGCTTGAATATGTGAGAAGTGGTAGCTTCTCCCTGAGAAGATGCCGGATTGGACAAAATAGTTTCAAAATTTAAGGTTGAATCGAATTAATAATTGATTTCATTAATTGAGATCCCCAACCGATATTACAACAAAATTATCGGTTTGAATTTGAAGAACAAATGGATCTTAGATTTAATGATGGGATGGACCAATTGTTGGAACCTTCTTGGCCTTGGCTTTGTTCCATCGGTCGATTTATTCTTGGATCCTCTCCGTTGTTAGCAGCTGCTTCGGATGAAGAGTGATACCCGAGCCGCGATGAGTGTTGAGATCATTGAACAGACCGCTTAGCTGTGGAGCGTAGCCGATTTTCTTAGAGATGATCAACTCCTTTAGGTTGTCAAAGATAATCCGGGACTAGTTTACCGGAGTTCCTTCGGTGATGGCGACCATCATTTCGAAGATTTGTTGGGTGTAAGATTGAATCTTATTCCTGGCCAGAACGGACTTACCTAGAATCTCGTTGAGAATCTGTTATTCATGTGCAAGGAGGCTCTTGGGTCCCTAAGTATTAACCGAGATCATAGAGCTAGAGAAATGGTAGTGCATCTCATCGATAACCACTAGAGAGTAGGAGAGATCGGTGAAACTTTCAGTAGGCAGCTCGCAAGCTATTGCGAAGTCTGTCTCACTGAAGAGAAAAGATTTTCCGTGAAATTGAGCAAAGATGATCTCTAGGTGTATCACCCTTGCAGTTTCAAATAATTCATTGACCACATTGTAGTCAATAGCATAACGGTTTTCAAGCAATCTCCTTAGGCCGGAGCCTTCGAGAGATCGGAAAAGACATTGGACTTTATTGTCCTCAGATTGGGAAACTGATTCAAAATCGGCCAGTAGGACTTTTTTAGAGAGAGGGCAAGGAATTTTGCTTAAGTGTGTTTTGTGATGAATAGTGTTTTGAAATGGGATTAGATGTGTTGCTTAAATAGACAAGGGATGTTTAGCATGTATAGTGATGTCATCATTGTAATTATGATAGAGTTAACGTGTTTAGGTATATAATGGTTATTTTCAATGAGAAAGTAATGATGAAGAAAGATTTTCATTATGGTTCAACAATATTTGGAAGGAATGTTAATCTTTCTCTTTCAGTGATAGACACGTGTCTTCACATTGATTGAGGTTTAGACTGTTTTATATGCGTAGGGTAATCATCAAGCATGCATGACAACAATGGCCAGCCGTCCCAAGTTTATCCAAAAATTCACTTACCGAAATTATGATGTAATTTATCGGTTGGTTTTCCATGACTGGTTCATTGATATAGTTTATTCCGGTGTGGAGAAATATCGAGTTTATGCGACATTTATTCAGATTAATGAATAAATTATCTGTTTTACCCAAGTCATTTGAACCGCTCGATTTGTGTACAGATAATTTGGTAGAGTGATTTTACCAAGCTTAACCGGAGACATCTGTCCAGTTAGCATACTTGATTGTTTTAATTTCCCAATAGAGTGTCCGACCTGATTTTCCAAAAATTCCCCGAGCATAGTTTGAAAACCGTGAGCTTCTCCCTGAACTCATGCCCTGGTTTTTCATGAATGTGTTTTTGAAAACATGCAAATGCATTTAAGGCAGAATTTTCTTGCTATCTGCAAGTCCTAAGATGTTTCGAAAGAAAGAAAACTTAGCTTCCTGTAATGGCTTCGTGAAGATGTCGGCCACTTGTTGTTCGATTAAGACATATTCCAACTGGATGTGTTATTGTTGTACATGTTCTCGGATGAAGTGATGTCTTATGTCGATGTGTTTTTTATTGAGTGAAACACGGGATTGTATGTGATAGCTATCGCGTTGCTGTTGTCACAAAAGATCGGAGATTCCTCAGTCGTTACTCCGAAATCTTTCAGTTGCTGTTGGATCCAGAGGAGTTGAGCACAGCAGCTTCCGGCTGCAAGGTACTCTGCCTCTGCAGTTGAAGTAGAAACTGAAGTTTGTTTCTTTCTATACTAGGAAACCAACCGATCTCCCAGGAATTGGCATGTACCGCTAGTACTTTTTTGGTTTATTTTGTAGTCTGCACAGTCTGCATCATAATAGCTTATTAGGTTAAAACTGGAATCCTTCGGATACCACAGTCCCACATCTTGAGTGCCTTTTAAGTATTTTAAAATTCTTATGGCAGTGGTAAAGTGAGACAGTTTTGGATTTGCTTGGAATCTTCCGCATACACCAACCGCGAACAGAATGTCCAGTCGGCTAGCTGTTAGATATAAAAGTTAGCCGATGATTCCTCTGTAGGCTGTAATGTCTACTCCTTGACCGTCTTAGTCTTTATCTAGCTTGATGGATGAGCTCATCGGGGTAGCCGCTTCGGCACACATATGCATTCCGAATTTCTTTAATAGTTCGATTGTGTACTTGGATTAATTGATGAAGGTTCCTATTTTGATCTGCCGAACCTGTAGACCTAGAAAGAAACTCAATTCCCCCATCATACTCATTTCAAACCTATCGGTCATCATTTTTGAGAATTTATTACACAACTTTGGATCTGTTTACCCGAAAATTATTTCATCCACATAAATTTGAACAAGTAAGATGTGTTCCTTTTTCTCAAATTTAAATAAGGTCTTATCTACCAAACCTATTGTAAAGTCAAATAAGAATTTTGTCAAAGTATCATACCAAGGTCTAGGAGCTTATTTAAAACCGTAAAGGACCTTATCCAGCCGTTATACATGACTTATTAATTATGGCATTTTAAAACCAGGAGGTTGTTCAACATAAACCTCCTCACTTAGTTCGCCATTTAAGAAGGCACTTTTAACATCCATTTGAAAAAACTTTGAAGTTTTTGAAAGCAGCAATAGCAAGAAATATTCTTATAGCTTCAAATCTAGCCACAGGAGCAAATGATTCTTCAAAATCAATGCCTTCTTTTTGTTTATATCCTTGAGCCACCAGTCTGGCCTTGTTCCTCGTAACCAAACCGTTTTCATTGAGTTTATTTCTGAACGCTCATCTTGTTCCTATAACCGACTGGTGTTTCGGTCTTGGAACTAGATGCCAGACTTTATTTCTCTCAAACTAGTTTAATCCCTCTTACATTGCTAAGATCCAATTGGGATCTAACAATGCTTCATCCACCTTTTTGGGCACAAATTGTGATATGAAAGCCGAGTTTTCATATTCTTCAAAAAGTTGATGCCTAGTTCGGATGGGTGATGAGGGGTTACCTAATATAAGCTCAAGAGGATGATCTCTATTCCTTTTAAAGTTCGGCTCGGTTATATCTCCCAAGTGATCGATTGTCTGATCAAGGTTAGACAGATCGGTAGGATGAACAGAGTCAGGCTGACCGATTTCCTCAATGGACACTAAAGTGTGAACTTCCTACTGTGAAGCAGCTTGATCAGGCTGAATTTCAGCATTAGCCGCTTGATCATTGACAAACCTTCTATAAACCGGAACTTCTTCTTCATCATCAGAATGAATATTGAAATTTTCCATTTTGTTGTGTAGATCAAAGGGTGATGAAGTGTGACGTTCAATAGATTCATCAAAAACAACATGTGAAGATTCTTCAACAGTTAAGGTTCTAGTAATATATACTCTATATGCCTTACTAACGGCTGAATAGCCCAACATTATTCCTTCATCTGATTTGGCATCAAAAGCGGTTAAATACTTTTTGTCATTGATGTGAATGTAACACTTACAGCCAAAGATCCTAAGAAAGTGTATATTAGGAACTCTGTCATGGTATATTTCAAACGGTGTTTTAGTTAGCCGTTTTGTGATTAAAGATCGATTTTGTGTATAACATGCGGTGTTTTTGAGCAACACCCGAATCGGCTATCATGGATCTTGCAGCTTCCTTGAGAGTTCGGTTTCTTCTCTCAGTCAGTCCGTTTTGTTGAGATATTCTAGCACTAGATAACTCGTGCCTAATTCCAGAATCCTCAAGAAAAGTAGTTAATGTACTATTTGTGAACTCGGTTCCTCTATCACTTCTAATTTTATTTATTCGAATTGATTTCTCATTTGCAGTCTTATAAGCAGTTTAATCAAATTCGATGTGGCTTGAATTTTGGATGCCAAAAATATTACCCAAATAAATTTAGAATAATCATCAATAACAACCATAGTGTACTATATGCCGCCTAGGCTTGTGACCCTAACCGGTCCAAATAAATCCATGTGAAGTAGTTCTGAACATCGGTTAGATTGATAATTTTTGTTGCTCTTAAATGATGATTTTATTTGTTTTCCCATTTGACAAGCAGCGCAAACTTTATCTTTTGCAAATTTTATATTTGGAAACCCATGAACTAATTCTTTAGAACATATAAAATTTACCGTCTTGAAGTTCAAATGGTTTAGCCGTTTGTGCAAGAGACAATTCAGATCATTCCTAGCCATCATGCAAACTGGATTTTCAATTTCGGTTTTCCAGTCTACTTTGTAAATATTTCCTAGCCGGTTTCTTATTAATAGAATGTTACCTTGAGGATTTTTAACTAAGAATGCATGCTTATGAAACTCAACCGTATATCATATGTCACACATTTGACTAATGTTTAGCAAATTAAAATGCAAATTTTCAACTAAAAGTACATTGTTTATGGATAGGTTGTCATGGAAATCTTGCCTTGCCCACGGCTCTACCTTTATAGTTGTCACCGAAAGTGATCATTGCACCGGCTTCACGTACGATGTTGGTCAATAGTTCACTATTTCCGGTCATATGTCTGGAACACCCGCTGTCCAGATACCATTCTGAATTTCCTAACCGCTTGCTCCTCCTGACCTGCAAAAAATAAATATTTACACCAATTTGGTACCCACATTTACTTGGGTCCATGATTGATTAGTCCCTTAGGGATCCATACTTTAATAATTTGGATGACTATCCCAGTATTAGTTCTAATTGCTTTACCGGTACTTGGTATGACATCTCTCTGCCTGCCTGTGAATACCTCATTGTGTCGTGGTGGTGATTGTTTGTTAGTCTTATATGAGCTTGTATCAGTTTGTTTTCTTACTGGCCGGTTGGCTTTCCTTCTCTCAGGGTGAAGCCATTAAGCCGAGTCAGTTGGGCCTACATATTTTATTTCTTTGTCCGATTTTGAATCATGGTCTGCCCCATTGTAGGGTGAAGAGCTCTTGACAAATCTTACGAAAGGAAGATTGCCTTTGTTGAGTTTCATCCCATTTGAAGATTTCCGGTTAGCCGATTTGCTGCCCTTATAGCCGAGCCCAAACATGAATTTGGGATATCTTTGGTATGTAGACATTTGGCTCACCGCTTCACTGAATTTCTTCCAGGCACCCATGACATATTTTGTTCTTTCATTTTGTTCGGTTAGCGATTGAACTTTCTTCTTGAGCTTCTCATTCTCACATGATAGTTTAATCGGTTTGTAGGTCTTGGTTCCACTCGACTCACCGATGGTTCCACTTGAATCTCCGGTTTGAACGTTTGACCGGATTGATAAGATTGTGGATAGGTTTTTGAACTCAGCAATCATTTCGTTGAGTGTAATAACCAGATCTTCTTTAGTGAATTCTTCACTTGAGAAATCGAATTCCTCTTGAAAGTTAGGTACCTCTTCGTCCTTAGCCATGAAGCAAGTGACTCTTTCTTCATCGTTGTCGGAGTAGGCCCACTCACTTCCACCGTCAGAGGCTATGAATGCTTTTTGAGTCTTTTTTCCTTCACCGTTCTGTTGGTTGTCGCCCCTCTGATAGTAGTTTTCCGGTTTTCGGTCATCTCATATCAGTCTTCTGCATTCCGACCTGTAATGACCCAAAGCGTTACAGTTATAGAATCTTACATTAGATTTGTCACCGTAATCATAGTTGTAGTTTTAGTTGTTCGATAGTTGATTCTTCTTCATGAATCTTCTAAATTTCATTGGAAGCATTGTCATCACATCATCACAGATCTGATCAGGGTTTTTGACTGGTGCTGGATCGGCTGATACAGGAGCCGTTTGTTCCACCGATGTCACCAAGGCTCTAGTTGCGGTTGAGGTTGAAGCTTCATCTTCGATTCGAGACTTCATCTCAAATTCGTACGCTTTCAGATCCTAAAACACATCATGCAGTTTCATCTGCCCGAGATTACTTGATTCTCGCATCACCATAGTTTTTATGTCCCATGCACTTGGTATAGATCTCAATGCCTTAACAATTATTTCCTTGTAATCATATCTTTTCCAAGTGTATATATAGCTCGTTTACCACACTAGTGAACCGATCACTAAATTCCTTCATGTTTTCTCTTGGCTTCATTCTGATGTTCTCATACTTCTGAGTTGTCACCAAAATCTTATTTTCCTTTGTCCTTTCGTTTCCCTCATGGATCTGAATGATAGTTTCCTAGGCTTCATTTGCACTTTGACAATCTCCGACTGTACCGAAAGTGTTATTGTCCAGAGATTTAAAAATGTGTCTCTTGCAATGGTTGTCCAGGTTGTTTCTTCTTCTGTCTTCAGCAGTCCATGCACCGCTCTCATTATCAATCTTTATCGGACCTTCTTTCAGGATGGAGCTCATTTCGTCATCCATAGTGATCAGATGTCGGTACATCTGAACCTTCTAGTCGACAAACGCCTCACTATTCAACATCAGGGGTCTTTCATTGTGAGTCATGTTTGCCAGCGTTTCCGGTTGCTTGAGTATTAAGATACCTGCTCTGATACCACTTGTTAAGATCGGGATCTCCGATAGGGGACCGAGGTCCTTTTAACGGTAATCTCTTACAACAACACACACTGATTGGCACTAATCCGATTAGAGATTAGAACCGTTCTTAATACTACGCGGGTTGTCACGGACTCTTGAACCGAGTTCAAGGGAGAAAATGTTTGTTTCAACCTGAAGCAACTGCACACAATTCGGTTAAGGGAAGGTAGTATGGAGAGATCGATTTAGGTGAAGTGAATTTGGTTCGGTTGGGGTGGAGAAAGATCGGTTCGGTTAGTTTAATGACAGAAAGTAAATGAAGAACATAGAACACAGATTTTTATGGATGTTCGGAGCAAACTCTCCTATGTCACCCCTTCTTCTCAAACAGTGAGAAGGATATTCACTAATGGAATATTCAACAACACAATACGATCAAGTCTCATTTATTGCTTGTCGTTCACTTTTCAATACTCACACAGTATTGTAATACACTTATACAACGGAATGTTTAATATTTACAACTGTTTCACTTTGATCAAAAGAACTGTATAAATTCAGATGCTTTTCAGGTGAAAACCTGGTTGATAACGTGTCTTGGAACTGTCTTTCTTCAATGCTTTGGCTTCCTTTTATATGGGAAATATGACAACGATCATATTTCTCACTTCTGAGTTTATTTGTCATAGGTAGCCGAGCCGGTCAGAGTAGGTAGCTTTGCTTTTTGTACACATGGCAACCATGCATAGAGCAACTGCCTGCACCGTGAAGGTTACTTGTGAGGTTGGATAAACCTGCAATCATTAGATTGCTGCATGCCTTATTTCAAAACCTTCTTTTGCATATTCCCAAGATATATTCATTACGTCATCTTCAGATTATTCATAACTTTGAATAATCTTCCCGTTGGCTTTAAGATCTTCAATGCGTTGAGCCAGCCGAACATTATCGGTTAGCACCTCTAGCCGGGCCTAAATTTGAGCCGATTCAGTTTAACCAAGAGGATAGATCACGTTGAGAGCGTTTCGGTTTGGCCAATCTTGTTGATGGATTTAGCCAATTTAGTTGAAGCTACTCCTGCACATATAGTTAAAGATTGATTAAGTTCTTTAGATAGTTAAATTTCTTTTAAAAAATTAACTATCTTGATTTTTTTAACAATTTCTCTCTTTTTGATTATATAGAATAAATATTCAAAATTTGGGATTGTTGGCTTGGATTTTTAAAGAACTTAAATTTTCTTGGTTGGTTTTTAGAAAAGTCTGTTTTTAGAAATTTCTCATCAGAACCAACAGCCCATGTACCTATGAAGTCAGCGGAACAATTCAGCGAAGATGCAATGGCTATGCTCACAAAGAAATTTGAAAGATTAATGAAAAAGAGTCAGTCACACTCATCCTACAATAACAATAATGACTACAGGGCTAAGGTACGCTGCTTCAACTGTGATGCTCTTGGTCACTACAAGTCAGAATGTTGAAAGCAAATAAGAGATGATAGAAATCCAGGCGATCAAAAGAATAAGGAAGATCAAAAATCATCCAACAAAGATCAAAATACAATGGTTGCAGAGGAAAGAAAAGACAAATGGGCTCAAAGTGATTCAGAGTCAAGCGACAGTGATGATAATGAAGTCAAGTGCTTCATGGCCAACAAAGAAGAGGTATTTGGTTTCTACTCTGAAGAGTTTACTCAAGACGATTTAATTATTGCACATAATGACATGCTCATTGAGTACAAGAATCTGTCTGAGCTCATCCAAAACCAACCTACCAAAGCGAGTGGTAAAACAATTGAACTATCCTCTAAGAATGAGAAGCTCAAAGAGATAGTTCAATTGTTGACTGATGAAAACGAAAGAACAAAGTATGTGATTGTTGTATGGACGAGATCTGGAGATTTTATGAGTAAGATGACGAGTCATTAGTGGCCTTCCAACTGCAAGTTCGACCTAGGCTATGATAAAGCAATCCAAGTACGTCATGCAAAGAGTTGAATCCCAAGAAAGGCAAGTTTCCTCTCATAAACTTTATCAAGGGTACATCAACCAACAATAAAGTAAGTCACGATTCAAATGAATTAGTAATTAAAAAGGAACTAAAGTATGTAGAGCCAACCGATAAGTCACGGTGGCTTAATCTTGAGAGAAAGAAAGATAACTGGTCGGCTGGACGTGAACATGACAAAATTCCAAAGAGGTATCATCAAAACTCACCTTCAAAACACGATGAATCATTTAAAGGTAGACAAAGAGATGTCAAGCCTAATGCGAGTAGGGTTATCAAGACTAACACTGGGAGATCCATAAGATTAATACAAGTATGGATCCCTAAAGGACTGATTAACCGTGGACCCAATTAAATATGGGTACTAAAGGTGTAAATAGTTTTATTTGTAGGAAAAACAGGTTAACTGCTTGGAGAAATTAGAATGGTACCTGGACAGTGGATGTTTAAGGCACATGACCGGAAACAGCAAACTTCTAACCAACATTTTAAGGAATTCTAGATCAACAGTCACATTTGGTGACAACTCCAAGGGTAAGAATGTGGGCAAGGGTAAGATTGTCCATCGTAATCTAACCATAAAAAACTTGCTACTTCTTGAAAATCTGTATTATAATTTACTTAGCATTAGTCTAATGTGTGATATAGGATATACTGTTAAATTTCATAGACAAGCATGCATAGTCAAGGATCAACAAGAAAGTACCTTGCTGACAGTGAATAGGATAGGAAATGTATACAAGGTTAACTGGAAAAATAAGCCGACTAATTCTATTTGCATGATTGTTAAACATGATAAAAAACGACTTTGGAATAAGAGACTAAATCATCTAAACTTTAAAACTATTAACATTATGCTCTAACAAACTAGTTAAGATATTTCTAAACTAACATTTCAAAAGATAAAGTGTGTTATGCATGTCAAATGGGTAAACAAATTAAATCAACTTTCAAAAGTAAAGGAAAAATTCAGTCTGAAAGATGTTTAGAGTAGTTATATATGGATCTTTTCGACCCAGTTCAGATTTTAAGCTTAAGAGGAATAAAGTACACCCTAGTAATTATTGATGATTGTTCTAGGTTTACATGGGTTATTTTCTTACCATCAAAAAATCAAGCTACTCCTAATTTGATTAAAATGCTTAAAAGAGTACAAAACGTAAAATCAATAAAAGTGAATAAAATTAGAAGTGATAGGGGTACTGAGTTCACTAAAAGGACTTTGTCTTTCTACCTTGAGGAATCTGGAATTAAACATGAGCTCTCTAGTGCTAGAACTCTACAAAAAAACGGTTTGGCTAAAAGGAGAAACAGAACTCTAAAGGAGGCATCTAGATCAATGATAGTTGCCTCTGGTACAACTCAATGGTTTTGGATAGAGGCTATCAACACAGCGTGTCATAACCAAAATCGGTCAATGATAAACAAAAAATTTAATAAAACGCTTTATGAAATTTGTTATGGTAAAGATACAAATGTTAAATACTTTAGGATTTTTGGATATAAATGTTATATTCATAATAATGGTAAAAATCATTTGACCGCTTTTGAAGCCAAATCTGATGTAAGCATTATGTTAGGATATTCTTCTATAAGCAAAGTATATATAGTGTATACAATAAACAAACTCTAACTGTTGAAGAATCATTTCATATTGTGTTTGATGAATTTGTTGAATGTAATACCCCTATATCTATTGATTTGTCTATCAGAATGGAGGATGTCTATCTCCAATATAAAAGCGATGATGAAGTTATAGTGGTCAACCAAAACATTGCTCCTAACCAAGTGGCTAAAAATATTGAAGCTCAACAAAATAAGACCACAACTCAGCAGACAGATAGTCTGGTTAACAATGAGGATACCGGTCAGTTAGATGTTGATCAATTAACCGATCAAACAAATCTTGACCAAATACCCGGTCGGTTAGAGAGTATTTCGGAACCAAACTTCAAATAGAACATAAATCATCCTTCAGAGCTAGTAATTGGTCACCCCTCTTCGCCTATTAGGACAAGAAATCAACTGTTAGCAGAATATGCAAATTCTTCTTTCATCTTACAGGTTGAACCTAAGAAGGTTAATGATGCATTACTTGATCGAGATTGGATCTTAGTAATGCAAGAAGAACTGAATCAGTTCGAAAGAAACAAAGTATGGCATCTAGTTCCAAGACCAGCTAATTAATATGTCATTGAAACTAGATGGGTCTTTCAAAACAAAATCAATGAAGATGGTTTGGTCAAGAGGAACAAGGCTAGACTAGTGGCCCAAGGGTATAAATAGGAGGATGAAATTGACTTTGAAGAGTCATTTTCTCATGTTTCCAGACTCGAGGCTATTAGAATAATTCTAGTATTTGCTGCATTTAAAAATTTCAAAGTTTTTCAAATGGATGTTAAGAGTGCTTTCCTTAATGGTATAATCAATGATGAAGTTTATGTTGAACAACCCCCAGTTTTAAGAATCCTGTATTAATTAGTCATGTTTATAGATTGGATAAAGAACTTTATGGTCTTAAACAAGCTCCTAGAGCATGGTATGATACTCTTACAAAGTTCTTATTTGATCATGATTTTACTATAGGATCTATAAATAAGACATTATTTAAATATGACAAAAACGTTCATATTTTACTTGTACGAATTTATGTGGATGATATCATTTCTGGGTCCACTAACCTCAAACTATGTCAGAAATTCTCTAAGTTAATGACAGATAAATTTGAGATTAGCATGATGGTGGAGCTAAGTTTCTTCTTGGGCCTTCAAGTTTGTCAACTTGAAGGAGGCACATTCATCAACCAGACAAAGTACACAAAGGAGCTGCTCAAAAAGTTCAGAATGGAAAACTACTCTACTTCCTTAACTCCAATGAGTACCACAGTCAAGCTTGACAAAGATGAAGATGGTCAAAGCGTTGATATAACTGCCTATCGTGGGATAATTGGATCTCTGCTCTACCAACAGCAAGTAGACCAGACATCCTATTCATTGTTGGAGTTTATGGAAGATTCCAAGCTAATCCTAAATAATCGCATTATGTAGATACTAAAAAATTTTAATGTATCTTAAAAGAACTCAAAATGTGGTACTGTGGTATCCAAAGAATTCCAGTTTCAATTTGATTAACTACTCTAATGCATATTATATAGGTTGCAGAGTGGAAAGAAAAGTACAAGTGAAATTTGTCAATTCCTTAAGAATAGACTTGTTTCATGGCATAAGAAAAAGTAAACCTCAATAGTTACCTCCACATTTAAAGCATAATACCTCGCTGCAAGAAGTTGTTGTGCCTAACTGCTCTGGATTCAACAATAGCTAAGAGACTTCAATATCGAATCTATGGAGTCCCCAATCTTTTGTGACAACACCAGCGCGATTGCCATAACTTATAATCTGGTGTTGCACTCAAGGACCAAGCACATCGACATCATACATCATTTAATTCGAGATCATGTGACACAAAAACACATTCGGATGGAATATGTCTCAACCGATCAACAAGTGGCTGATATTTTTACCAAGCCACTCCAAGAAACTAAGTTTTTTTACATTAGAAATATTTTGGGTCTTACAAATATTAACTAAACATTTCTAAAGTACCGCATATTTAGGGAGAACCTCCCTCCTTTTTCATAAAGGACTCATAATGCATTTGTTTTCATAACAAACCGGGCATGCATTGAGGGAGAAGCCCATACTTCTCAAAAACATGCTAATTCATTTGTTTTCATGAAAAACCGGGCATATTTTTAGGGATAAGCCTTCGCTTCTCAAAATGTCTCAATTGCATAAGATATTTTAATTTCAATATTTGTTTAAAACTGATTGGCTTTTCAGATTTTCAGTATTTTCTTAAACCGGTCAGTTTTTCAGACTTTCGGTTTTTAAAATCTTTCACTTGCATAAATATAGAAGAAATACAATCTTAAGCAGATAAAACTAGGCGGTTTTCCCCTTTTGAAATCAATAAAGATTATTCAACCGAGATACATGTAAAACAAACCAGACAGCTGAAGCAATCTGGAGCTTAAGTCGACCAGTCATTTTAAAGTTGAACAAAAACCGCTCTACTCGGTTTCTCTTCAAAATAAATGACCGATCTGTTGGGTAAAGGACATGCAGAAAGCCGATCGGTTATTTATGTGAACATTTTGGTGGTATCATCTTTAAATAAAAAATTAGAAAGCGGCCTTAATTAATTTCATCTTCTTTCACTTCTTCTTCAATATTAAAAAGGTCAAACCGCGAGTAACGTGAAAACTCGTGTCTCTCAACGTTCACATTTATGACCAATATAACATACTTGTAACGGTTAATTTTTCTTGACCAATAGAAACTAAGACTTCTCTTAAGTTATAATTTCCCTCTATTTAAAGATGCATTCTCTAAGAATAGATCACACAAATAAATCTCTATAAGCGAATCTAAGGTCAGATCTCCTTCCTATAGCCAAAAAGTATTCTTCTTTCCTTACAAATCTAAAAATGCACCCAACTTTTGTCCGTAACACCATAATCGTCGATTTCAATTCAGTTATGTCCTTTGAAGACGAGGAAGTTCTTGAGTTATTCCTATCTCTAGAAAACTCTGGGTTAAGAAAGTTTCTCGAAAGGTCTAATGTGATTCATGAAGAGGAAGTCTTTGAACTTTTCAAAAACACAAGGGCCGTTGATAATTTCATCATGTCTAAAGTGGCAGGAAATGAAGTTATTCTTAATGAGAAAGATTTTGCTAGGCTTTTCGACCTTCCTACGGAAGGATTCTCCGAGTTCCACCCATCTCCAGACAACATTATCCACGATATGTCCTTCCTCTTCTCAAACTCCTCCACTCGTGTGGAAACTTATGGAGTTAAATTTATGCTAAAACCTGAGTTCCAGATTCTCAAGTTGTAAGGTCTATTTTGGAAAAAGATTTCACATACTTCTACACAATTTTTTTTTTGAAATGATGATCGTCATAATTAAAGGCACTCCAATTAACTGGTCGAAAGTCATTTATAATAATCTGAAGAGAATGGTATCTTCACCAAAAATGATTACCGGGTATGTCTCCCAATTTGGTCGCGTCCTCCTCGATTTCAATGCCCACTTTGGACCCGAAACCCATCTAAGATCATCCCACATCCTAACTAAAGACAAAGTCATGAGCTGGATCGATAGGATAGAAACGGCAAATGCTAGGAAAGAATCAAGTATAGGGTCTTCAAGTCATTAGATCCCTATTAGATCATGCGTTAACCCTTCATATTATTATGTTCAAATTTTGAAAATGCAAAACTAGTCATTTTGTGTTTTAAACCGGTTATTTAAAATTAATTTTTTTAAATTATCTGTCAGTTGTATTTTATTATCCTTATTTAATGAAGTAATGGCTTATTTAAAATAAAGTGTATTAATTAAATTGCATTATAAAAGTCAATTTCTTGTACAACTGTTATAAAGGAATTTATGATTAAAAATAATAATTATTTTATCTTGGGAACACGCCACTTTTCAAATTGGCGCCAAGTATCCTCTTTTAATAGCGTTTGGTAATACGCGCTATTAAAAGTGACGGTTCAAATTTATGGCAGTTTAGAACACGTTTGGAATTTTCCTTTTAATGAAGTGCATGCCGAAAATATGGGATTACAATATCTCCTGTAAAACCCTAATTTTGGCTCTGCCTTCCCTCTAAAAATATATATTTTCATCTTTTGTCTCTCTCTCAATCCTTCAATATGGCTAAGGATAACTCCTTCTCTAACAATGTTTTACAGGTTGACTTCAAATTAATCTTCGAATCTGGAACAAAGAAGATGAAGTTAATGTTCGGATCTATTGAAGATTCCGTTCTCAGGCACTTTTTGGAAGGAAACAGTCTTACCTATAACGAAGCGGTACGATTATTCTTCGATTCGGAGACGATAAACGGAAAAGATATTTGGGCTAAGGTTAATGGTTTTGAGTTCATCATTACTGGAGAATTGTTCGCACAAGTTTTGAAGCATCCGACTCATGGTCGGGATTTTTCTAAACCTATGTCTTTCAGCGTAATATCTAATTTGCAAATCATCCTCTCGGATAGCGATTTCCTTGTTAGTTGTAGCAGAAAGAATATGGATTTGAAATGCGAATATCGTCTTCTATGCGACATCCTATCCAAATCACTCCAAGGAAAAGGCGGAAATTTCGACCCAATCACTCAATCCAAGTTCGAAATGATGGGTGTCATCATTAAGGGTACCTTATCAACTAAGAACGTGTTATGTTCAACACTCTCAGAGAAATGGTGTCCTACTATATCAAAAGAAGCTTCAGTTATTCAATACAGATCTGATGGATTTTGAAGCACCTATACATTCCTACCGGTCTAGGTACTTATTAAGCTCTAAGAAAATCCTAATTGTTGTTACTGTTAGTCATTATATGTCCAGGACGAATAAAGCCAATGAGTCTAACTCCGAGGCTTCCGGAAAACAAGCTAGTAGAAGTAGATCTGTCATTGCAAAATCAGCAGAAAGAAAGTAGGTGAGCGGTCTGAAACGAGTACACGCAACTACTCACGCGGCATCAAGTAAGAAACTCAGATCTGGGATTGAGTCAGCTGCAAGCACAAACAGCGTTGCCTGAACCGGAGCTGAGGAGACTAGAGAAATTACTTCATCTCTAAAGACAGTCTGGATTGAGGCAAATATTCTCACTCCCCCTCCGTTTAACGCTTCATCATTCCCTGTGGAAACTACAACTCGTCAAACTACTGCAATTGAGCATGCGGTTTTAGAGGCTCAATGGACAGTTAATATTGATATAGACCAGTCAAATGCTTCTGAATCCGAGCAGTTGGAGGTTTCGAAAACCGATTGGCAAGAGGCACAACAAACCGACCAGTCAAAAGATGTTCAAACCGATCAGCTTAATTCACCACAAACTGAACAACCAGATGCTCTATTAACTAATTGGTCCGAAGTTGATAAAATTGATCGGTCAAATCCTCTACAAACCGATCAACATGAGATTGCTAAAATTGGTCAAGCTGACCTTGTCAGGACATTCATAATGAAATCCCAACATTGGAAATGGTTCCCTCTAACGCTTCTAATCAGACGCCTACATCAACTGATAATGAAAGATTCATTCCCACCCCAACATTCCCACGAGGAATATTATTCAACAGGCCTCTTCCAAATGAACATGCATTAAGAAGAGAACCGATTGAATCCTTTTCCTCTTTTGCTACAATGAGAACTTCAAGCAGCTTGAGATCAAAGAACCAATTCCAGAACTCAAACAAGAGGAAGTCGCCGAGCCAGACATAAATCCAATCACGGGCAAGCCAAACAAAGGAAAGCTAGAAAAAGGACGTGCTCCTCCTTCCCCTGAATGCCTTTTGATGTCACTCCTAAGGCACAAACGTCCATTTAGTTAATTCTTGAACAAGTTGAAGCTGAAGCTATGGTTAAGATTAATGCCTTCAACTCTTGGGTGAACATCAGATTGGAAAATAATTTTGGTGAAGTATTACCGGATTTAGCAGTCGATCAGAAATGGGAAAAATTGTTGGCATTGGAGGAATCAGTCTTCTTCTTTACTAAGACAGTGATTGTTGATGCGACTCTCAGAAAAGGTGAATTCGTGGAGACTTATGCAAGGGGAGGCGCGATCTTTTTGGCTATAAAGGTATGCTAGTCCAATTTCAATCATTCCTCTGAAATAGAGAAAATAGATGCGGAGGTGATCAACCACATAACTTGGCTACTGGAGAGGTATGTATCCACTACTCTTCGGTATATAAATGGGGTGAAACCTCATAAGACAGGGGAATTCCACCTCAGTGAATCGACTTAAATCAAGATGACGAGAATGAACCTTTGGATTTCATTGAAGAAGCGCCCTGGTCTCAATACGAATTTCAACTTATCAGAACTGAGCATATGCCGGTTGAAAAGGCTCAACCATCTAGGCAAGAACGGGTAGGTGCTGATGAACATGAAGAGTTTGAAGCTTATGAGGTAAGAGGACCATGTATTAAAGAAAAGTATGGTGGTTTATCAAGACATGATTGGGAACGTTTTCATGAACTTTTGGAACCTACCTCTACCGACGTCATAGATTCGGGTCTCCTTGGCTCTCTATACAAATGAAATGAAAACACAAATGGGCAAGATGAAGCCCACTCGGTTCCATCATCTGAAGCGGACAATGATCCAGTCTCCTCTCATCAGGTCGGGAATCCTAAACCTACTGGTGTTGAAGTTCCTCATCTAGAACCAACCGGCATTGAAGCTCCTCCAATTATTGAAGAAGAAGTCGAAGTCTTACATTCAAAACTGCCAACTCTTGCTAAATCCACATCGGGTAAATCTTCTAAATCCAAAGGGATATTGAATCATAATTATTAGAACATGGATGAGAACCTTGAAGAATAGGCTGGTCCATAAATGTCTCTTCAGGTCAGTGCTCGTCAGGCCATTCCGTTACAATTTGTCCCTCTTAACTCATGTGATTCAACTCGATCCAACTCTAGAGAAATATTTAGGCAAGATATACAACAGATTGTCTTGGAGGCACTGGTTATTTAGCAAGAATAAATTCAGAATTTCCTGAATCAAATGGAGAAACTATATGCATGCTCTTCAACTGCTCAGAATCAAAAACTAGCAAAGATGCGACAAGAGCTGGGTCAAATGCGGCCCTTACTCAGCCATTGAAATTCTCACATCACAAATAATAGAGATGATCAACTCTCAAAATGTTGTTGCTGCAGAGAAACTAAGGGAACAAGAGGCCCTGTCTCAACGCTTTCAAGATGAGGAAAATGCTGCGGCTGAGGGTGCTAAAAAAATCGAAGCCTCTAACCGAACTGAGGATGAGGAAGATCAGTTGACCTTATCTCAAATGACAACTAAACGTATAACCGCTCGATCCCAACATGACACATCTCAATCGGAAGTTCCACGAAGCGTTCGATCCAATCGAAGGCTGCGCCGGGGTGATAACTCTTCCGTTGAAGAAAATCTTGTTCCATCAAGGGGAATGGGTCGTGGAGGTGCTGCCGAAGAGCCACCCAGTACTTTCATGTCCGGGCTAAGAAAAGACATGGAAAAGAGAGCTACAGAGACGGTAAAACTTTTTCTCTATGATCTTTCTTTCTCTACCTTACAAATTTAAATTCAATGTCCTTTTCGTTGAACATTTGTTTTCTATTACTAATGGCTCTTATCATTTTGTTTATCAATCAATAAAAGTCACATGATGAATGTTATCAATTGCTGGTTTTGATAAAAAAAAATTTAAATAAAAATTATTAAAAAGAGAGAAATTGCTGAGGAATAGAACACTGGCTTTGAATATTTATTCTAAATCATCAAAGAGGGAGAAATTATTAGATCAAATCAGCTAATTAACCAAGAATAGTTAGTAAACAATTATAAAATTAATCAGGTTTTGAATATTTATTCTAAATAATCAAAAAGAATAAATTTTTAAATAAAAATAGTTAATTAAATATTATTATTAATTAACAATTAAATAACGAATCTAACAATGTAAATCTTGTGTAGGATTAAAATTAAAGATGCCCAAAATCTAAATCGGCTCTTGGAAGATATCGACATTTGGCGGATATTGGCTCTTAGAAGATATCGACATTTGGCGAATATCGGCTTTTGGAAGATATCAACATTTGGCAGATATCGAATTTTGGAAGATATAGGCATTTGGCGAATATCGACTTTTGAAAGATATTGGCATTTGGCGGATATCGACTTTTGGAAGATATCGACATTTGGCGGATATCAGCTTTTGGAAGATATTGACATTTGAACCATATCGGCTTCATGTGCAAATCAGTATTTGAACCATATCGGCTTCCGGTACAAATCAGCATTTGAAGCATATCGACTTCCAGTGAAAATCGGATTTTTTTAACCATATCGGCTTCCCGTGCAAATCGACATTCTAGTCATTCCGGTTCTCTATAGATTGGATTTCTGTAAGCACATCCGGCATCCCACATTTCGGCATCCCACATTTTGGCATCCCACATTTCGGCATCCCACATTTCGAAATTCCACATTTCGGCACACGATATTTCATAATCTCCATACTCAGTCATCCTGGGGAATATGATAGGATCGGTGTAACCAATAGAGACTGGGTTCTGACTATTAATGACAACTCACGATAAACGATTAGATTTTAAGTCTATTAAAAGTTAAAATATGTTTTTATTCTTCAAAAATCCTTCGAACTCTTAAAACGGTTTCAAGTGCGGAAGTGTTCGACGAATTTGAGACTTTGGACCAATAAAAGATAAAGAACTGAAAGTAAAGAACAAAGCATATGTTTATGGATGTTCGGAGCAAACTCTCCTACGTCACCCCTTCTTCCACAACCGGAAGGATTCATTAAATTCTTTGAATCAAATACAGTTTACTGATCTAGCTAAACAATTTGTTGAACATAACAACCTCTGTTCAACTTACAATATTACGAAAAATATTCTCTCAGCTAGACAGTTGTGATTCTTTCTCTCTTGAATTTTGATGATGATAGAAAGCAATAAGTGTAAGAGTAAGCTTGTAAGATAGTAATGTGAGCAGAGTAACCGCTGATTCAGTCGTTGTCCTTGAGTATCTATTTGTAGTAAAAGGACACCAATAGTTGAATCTTCTTCATGGACACGTGGCAAGCGTCCATTGAAAGGCTTCCCAAAGGACAAGAGTACAACAAACTCTGAGCAATTGGAATGTGGCCATACCGAACAGGTAGTGCGCCAAATATCCTTTCTGATATCATATTGTATTGGACAAACCATTGGAAGGACATTTGCATACGTGGCATTCGTTCTTTGGATGCAATTAACTTGCTTGTCAGACTATACAGGAGTGAGTGGAACAGAGTAGTAGACAACTAGTTGATCGTGGGTATACGTATGCTAACTTCAGAAGGCTGCTGAAGTGAGGCATTAGATGTGCTTCATTAGACTACCTAGTCTAAGGAAGTTAGACGTCAACGTATCTCTTCAGACTTGTCTAATGGATTTAGACTGCGCGTCTAACTACGCATCTCTTCAGACTTGTCTGAAGGAGTTAGATTGCACATCTAACTACGTATCTGTTAGATTGCACGTCTAACTACGTATCTGTTAGACTACACGTCTAACTACGTATCTGTTAGACTGCACGTCTAACTACGTATCACGTCAAACTTGTCTAAAGAAGTTAGACTACAAATCTTACTACGTATTTGTTAGATTGTCCGTCTAACTACGTATTTGTTACACTACACTTCTAACTACGTATCTGTTAGACTACATGTCTAACTACGTATCTGTTAGACTTCCCGTCTAACTATGTATCTGTTAGACTATACGTCTAACTACGTATCTGTTAGACTGCACGTCTAACTACATATTTGTTATATTGCACATCTAACTACGCATCTCTTCAGACTTGTCTGAAGGAGTTAGATTGCACATCTAACTACGTATCTGTTAGATTGCACGTCTAACTACGTATCTGTTAGACTACACGTCTAACTACGTATCTGTTAGACTGCACGTCTAACTACGTATCACGTCAAACTTGTCTAAAGGAGTTAGACTACACATCTTACTACGTATTTATTAGACTGTCCGTCTAACTACGTATTTGTTACACTACACTTCTAACTACGTATCTGTTAGACTACATGTCTAACTACGTATCTGTTAGACTTCCCGTTTAACTATGTATCTGTTAGACTATACGTCTAACTACGTATCTGTTAGACTGCACGTCTAACTACGTATTTGTTATATTGCACATCTAACTACGTATCACTTCATACTTTTCTGAAGGAGTTAGACTGCACGTCTAACTACGTATCTATTAGACTGCATGTCTAATTACGTATCACTTTAGACTTGCCTGAAGGAGTTAGATTGAACGTCTAACTACGTTTCTATTAGACGACACGTCTAACTACGTATCACTTCAGACTTGTCTGAAGGAGTTAGACTGCACGTCTAACTATGTATATTTTAGACTACACGTCTAACTATGTATCTGTTAGATTGTACGTCTAACTACGTATCTGTTAGAATGCACGTCTAACTACATATCACATGTAATTAGCCTCCTTAGACCACGTCTGAGTTAGCCAAGTGTGGTACACCTACACAGAAACAATTAGACGGCTTAACTTTATTCATATCTAGATATCATCAAAACTAAGTTTTAATCATAATTATGTTTTAATCGGATATCATCAAAATGAAGTTGGCATAGAATAAATTTATTCTCTTACTTATTTTAAACCAAATAAATTTGACCTAACATTTTCCCCTTTTGATTATTTAAGCTAAATGATCAAAATCAAGAAAACTTTCCCTTTTTGATGATGTTAAAACATAAATAAAAGATTAACAGCAAAGCAGTAACAAAATATCATATATTTTAAAATATTTGGGGAAATGAATAACGTAATTGAAAATTTCCCAAGAACAAAAAGATTTGGTCTTTTCTTATCCCATTCTATCCTTAGTTCCCCCTGGGCCTAATGCCACTTCTTTTACTTTGCCCCTTTTAACATCATCGGGAGATGAATTCCTAATATGCCCTTTCATCCAAAAAGGCTGCACAATTTCTTCTCTTCAACCTGAGTCCACCTACCCGTAGAACATAGTCGAGAACCTTTTAGTTGCTCAAGACTCTAGATGGAATGAAGTGAACACCGTGTCTAGCTTCAAAGAGGAGACAGCAAAGGAACATGCTTAGAGGAGCATCATATCCATAGTGTTTCTTTGGAGAAAGATCATCTTCATCAAATTATTGAAAAGAAACCAATTGATAGCTACACACCTTGTGATGGCCACCATTATTTCAAAGACTTTGTTGGAGTAGATGTAGGATGAGTCCTTGGCAAGAAGAGATTTTGAAATAATGTCATTGAGTAGGGCGGACTCAACTTTCAGATAGGAACTTTTTCTATGAGAGGCAACAGGGAAGAGGTGCCCTTCAAAGGATTGGTCTGAGAAAACGAGTTTCATCTCAGACAAGATTTCATCGAAGAAGGAAGGGAACTCAAAGATCCCTTCAGATGGAAGCCTGAAGAAAAGAGTGAATGTTTCCTCGTTGAAACAAACGCGTTTACCAAGAATGTTCTCACGGATATTATTGTTATGGTAAATTCCGATAGTTTCAAAGAATTGATGAACCACCTGTTCGTGAAAGATGCAGTGAACACTCAAAAACTTCTTCAGTCTAGAAGTGTCTAGAGATTTAAACATAGTGACCATTTCTAGAATTACTAGGGAGGAGACAGATGAAAAATCTATTTGAAGAGATTTTTCAGTGAGAGAGCCCATTTTCATAAGTTCAAAGAAGAACTTAGGGATTCAAAATATTTGGAGACAAGAGAGGATTTCTTAGAGAGAGAGCACTAAGAGAGATATTCAAACCCTTTAATATTACTGTTCTTTTACTGAAGACTGACGTATGACTAATAAAGGCAATGATTATATGAACCTTCAAAAACATGAACGCATGGTTCCAAGAAATGCATCATTTAATGATAAGCAGCATTTAAGAGTAATCATGAAAATGTGTCATTAATACAATACGTGCAGTAAAGAAACATCAAAGATTTTAGTCATTCTTTTAACATTGAAACACACCTACATGTCTTCAAGTTATTGAATAAATGACTTTTTTCTTTTTGGCGGGAATAGTACATAGACAATTAATGTATCAGTAGACATTTGTCCCACTAGTCTAAGATGAACAGTCCAAGTACACACGTAGTTAGACGTTTCAGCTTACTGTCTACATTCTTTTCCTCTAAGCTGGATAGGAGTCTATTAGACATCGACGTCTAATCACGCATGTCTTTAAGACAACCAAGAGTCTATTAGACTTCAGACGTCTAATTACGCATAAACAACACGTGCTAGACTTGTGTCTGGTTAGACGTTAACGTCTAATCACGCATGTCTTATAAACGTCTAAACGTCTATTAGACTTCGATGTCTAACCGCGTAGATTTTAAATCAAGACATTCCAACTTGGAAGCATAGACTGCTTAAGCAAGAATATGTCTAAGTAGCTGCATTCCTTAGACTAATGGTCTGTTAGACAAATTTAGACCTCCATCCACATGAGTCTATCCAGTTATATTTAAGAAACATGTCCCCCCTCAATTTATGCATGATCAAATGAGATAAATCAGTCAAGATCAACAAGCCCTAAAATATTTCTAAAGTAAGAAAACTTAGTCTTTGGTAGTGGCTTAGTGAACACGTCTTCCACTTGTAGATCTGCTGGAACATATTCAAGGTGGATGTGCTTATAACTGACATGCTCTCGGATGAAATGATGTCTAATTTCAATGTACTTTGTCCGAGAGTACATAACTGGATTGTATGTGATAGCAATTGCACTTGTGTTGTCACAGAAAAATTGGAGATTCTTCTACTTCAATTCTATAATCCCTTAGTTGTTGTTGAATCTACATGAGCTGAGAGCAACAGCTTCATGCTGCAAGATATTTATCTTCAGCTGTAGACGTAGCAACCGACATCTTCTTCTTGCTAAACCAAGAAATTAAACGATCACCAAGAAATTGGAAAGTTCCACGGGAATTTTTTCGATCAATCTTGCAACCTGCATAATCTGTATCTAAGAAACACTTTAGATTAAAATTGGAATTCTTAGGATGTCACATTCCCATATTTTGAGTCTCGTTAAATATTTCAAAATATGCTTAGTAGCAATAAAATGAGATGGTTTAGGATTAGCCTGTAATCTTTCACAGACACCAACAAAAAACTGGATGTCTGGGCGGCTGGCAATAAGATAGAGCAAAGAGACGATGAGTCCTCTATAGGCAGTGATGTCAATGCTTTGTCCATCTTTATCTTTTTCTAACTTGCTAGAAGAGCTCATTGGGGTGGCGGCAGCCAAGCAACTCTCCATCCCAAACTTCTTTAACAATTCCTTGGTGTATTTGGCTTCGTTGATGAGGATCCCTGTTTCAAGTTGGCGAACTTGAAGACCTAGGAAGAAGGTTAATTCTCCCATCATACTCATCTCGAATCTGTCCTGTATCAGCTTGGCAAATTTCTTACATAATTTGGGTTAGTTGATCCAAATATGATATCATCAACATATACTTGAACTAGTAGAATGTGAGAGTCTTTAACAAATCTAAACAATATTTTGTCAACTGACCCAATAATAAAGTCATGATCAAATAGAAACTTAGTTAAAGTATCATACCAAGCTCTTGGAGCTTGTTTCAGACCATATAAAGTTTTGTCAATTTTAAAAACATGATTTGGTAATGTATGATCTATAAAACCAGGAGTTTGTTCAACATAAACATCTTCATTTAATTTACCATTTAGAAATGCACTTTTCACATCTATTTAAAAAACCTTGAAATTTTTAAAAGATGCATAAGCTAGGAAGATTCTGATAGCCTTAAGTCTGGCCACAGGAGCAAATGACTCATCAAAGTCAATTCCTTTCTCATGTCTATACCCTTGAGTAACCAACCAGGCTTTGTTTCTTATAACTAAGTTATCTTCACTAAGCTTGTTTCGAAAAAACTCATCTAGTTCCAATGATCGATTGATTAGTCGGCCTTGAGTTAGATATCACACTTTATTTCTCACAAATTGGTTTAACTCCTCTTGCATGGCATTGATCCAATTTGGATCAAGCACAGCTTCACCAATTTTCTTGGGCTCAATTTGTGAAATAAAGGCAGAGTTTATCATTTCATCCAATAATTGATGTATTTTCTTACGAGGAGAGTTAGGATTACCAATTATCAATTGTGGTGGATGATTTCTGTTCCATCTAAAGTTTATTCCAAGAGGATTAGACGTCTAAATAGTTGGCTCCACGATGTCAAAACTATCAACAACCTGTTGAATCGGAGTTTGGACGTTTGGTTGATTTTCAACCGGATCAGCCACTTGATTAGACGGATAATCCCTTTGAATGGGAGCTTCATCCTCACTATCAGAGTCAAGACTTGCAACTTTTAATCTGTTAGCAAGGTCGATGGGATCAATAGAGTTATTTTCAACAGACTCATCACAAACCACACGGAAGGATTCCTCAATAGTTTGTGTACGATTATTGAACACTCTAAAAGATTTACTAACTGAGGAGTAACCTAGCATGATTCCAGCATCTTCTTTAGCATCAAAATCAGTCAAATATTCTTTCCCATTATTGTGAATAAAACACTTACACCCAAATACTCGAATGTAAGAAACTATAGGAATTCTTCCATAAAACAGCTCATAGGGGGTTTTGTCTAAGCGTTTGTTAATTATTGACCGATTCTGTGTATAACATGATGTGTTTATGGCTTCTGCCCAAAACTTTGAGGAACACATGAGTCGGCAAGCATCGATCTCGCTGCTTCTTTCAGCGTCCTGACCCTTCTGTCAGCAATACCATTTTGCTGAGGAGTTTTGGCACTAGACAACTCGTGTCCAATACCAGATTTCTCGAGATATGAAGTTAGGCGTCTGTTGGTGAATTCGGTTCCCCGATCACTTCTAATCCGAATAATGCATAAAGATTTTTGGTTTTGAATTCTTCTAAGGATCTTAATCAAATTCTCACTCGTCTGATCCTTAGATTAAAAAAATACAACCCATGTAAATCTTGAAAAATCATCAATAATAATTAGGGTGAATATCATTCCTCCAAAGCTCTTTACAAGAATTGGACCAAATAGATCCATATGTAAAAGTTCCAAGCATCGGTTGGACTGAGATTTCCCTTTACTTTTGAACGATGATTTGCTATGTTTTCCTAACTAGCAAGCAGGACAAATCTTGTCCTTTGAAAACTTCAAGTTGGGTAAGCCAAAAACCAAGTTATGCGAACAAATGTTGTAAATGGTTTTAAAATTGAGATGATTCAATCTCTTATGTCATAGCCAGTTTTGACCAGTTTTGGTAATCATGCATATAGGATTAGATATTTCAGTTTTCCAATTTATTTTTTAAGAATTTCCTACTCTACTTCCGGTCAGAAAAACGTTACCCTACTTATCCTTAACTAAGCGTGCATGAGTTTGAAAATCAACAGAAAATCCATTATCACATAATTGACTAATGCTTATTAGATTATAACACAAGTTTTTAACAAGTAGCATGTTGTTGATGGTTAGATCACCATGGATAATATTACTCTTACCCATGGTCTTACCCTTGCGGTTATCTCCAAAAGTGATATTAGGACCTGAGCATTCTGTTATATGAGTTAGAAGCCGTCTTTCTCTAGTCATGTGTCTCGAACATCCACTATCCAGATACCAAACTGAGTCCTACAAACACTTAACCTACACAAAAAACATATTTTCAAATTTTTTGTACCCACATTCACTTGGGTCCTCGATCAATCAGTCCCTTTCGAATCCATATTTGAGTTATTCTGATGGACTTCCCTTTTGTGTAGTAATAAGTGCGTATGATTTAAGTTTAGCAGACGCCTTCCTGTTAGTAGATGTTCCCTCAACCTTAGATAATGGTTTTTGTTTAAAGCTCATTAACTTCTTGTCAGGTTTTGGTTTGTTAGACTTGCTGGCTGTTTTCTTCCTAGGTTTCAGCCAACTAACAATTGGTGGAATATGAATAAGTTCATCCTTTAATGTTAGATCCTCACAGCTTGGATCAGTTCAATTATAAGTTAACCTCCCTCTGACAAAGTTTATAGGCTTAAACTTGTCTATTGCTGAGTTCAACTTCTTACAAGAGTTGTATGAGTCATTGATATCAAATCCTAAACCATATTTGCATCCGGCAGGCCTCATCACACTTATCTACTGTCTAACAACGTCTCCAGACCTCGTCCATGAATTCACCACATATGTCAAACGTTGATTTTCGGAAACCAGAGTTTGAACTTTCTCTTTGAGCATCTCATTCTCAGATGAGAGCTTATCCACTTTGTTTTCAAAAACGTTTTGTTCAGAAACATGAGATGAAGAAGAATTATTGGCCTCATATTTTGATTTTATCTCATTAAATGAGTCTGATAACTTCTTGTACTCAATGACCATGTCATTGAGTGCAATAGTTAACTCATCTCTTGTAAAACCTTTTGAGGAAGAGTTAAGTACCTTGGATTGGTCATTTTCCATCAAGCATGTGATAGCTTCGGTATCACTTTCTCTAGATGAGTCCTCTAAGTCGCTATAGGCCCACTTGGACTTGTTTTCAGCACATATAAGAACCTTCTACTCTTTTTGGTTCTTCTTTGTTTGAACATTACAGTCATAGATTTGAATCATCTTCTCCTAGATTTCTTTAGTAGAGGAGAATGACTTGATCTCACTAAATATGTTAATAATGATCGATTTGAACAAGACATCTTTGGCAATATTATCAAGATTGTTCATCTTCTTTTCTTTATCTTGGCTTTTTAATCTTTATCTGACCATTAGTGATGACATTCCACATCTCACAATCAAGGGCAGCCAAATGAGTTTGCATTCTCATCATCCAATAATCATAGTTTTCTTTTGAGAGCACGGGAATTTGGTTGATGATAGACATGATTCAGGTTCTTGTTGCTTGAGAATAGAAAACAAGGCTCTAATACCAATTGATAGGATCAGTGTAACCAATAGAGACTAGGGTCTGACTATTGATGACAACTCACAATTAACGATTCGATTTTAACTCTGTTAGAAGTTAAAAATCTGAAAGGATCGGTGGCACCAATAGGGACAAAGGTCTAACTATTGATGACATCTTCTAGAAAATGGTTTGATAGAAATCATGTTAGGGATTTATATCGCTTTCTATTCTTCACAAACCTTTGCAAACTCTTGAAACTATTCAAGCACGGAAACGTTTGCTTGGGTTTGAAGCTAGGAACGAATGAAATAATGAAAGACGAAATGAAAAAGACACAACAGGTTGTCTATGGTTATTCAGAGCAAAACTCTCCTACGTCACCCCTTCTTCCAACCACCGAAAGGATTCACTATACTTTTCTTTGAATCAAATACAGTTACAGTGCTAGCTAACTATTGAACAGAAGAGACTCTGTTCAACTTACAGAAGGTTTAAGAATATCACTCATCTAGACAGGGTTTTGATTTTATCTCTCTCTTGATGTACAAACTCAGTAAGCAAATAGGCAATACGTAAGATATATTATAAGTTCGGCAGCTCGTCTGTTGTCCTTGAAGATCTTTAAATAGAGAACAGGTACAACCGGTCGAATCTTCTGCATTGAAACGTGGAAAGCACCCATTGGAAAACCTCCATAGTACACAGGTATAGCAGACATTGTGCACAAAGATCGTGGTCGTACCAATCTGGTAGTGCACCGAATATTTTTCTAGAATTGTCCTGCAAGGAACACGTAGTGTAAAGAATATTTACTTACGTGGCATTCATTCATTGGATGCAACTGGCTATCGTACTAATTTGCACGGATGAGTGGAGAAGGAGTAACGTATAGCTAGTTGATCGTGGGTAGACGGATGTTGACTTTAACCAACTGCTGAAGTGAGGCATTAGACTGCCAAGTCTAATGAAGTTAGACGCCCCATTCTAATAACAAGATCCATTAGACCACCAAGTCTAATGGAGTTAGATGGCACGTCTAACTACGTGTCACTTTAGACTAGTCTGAAGGAATTAGACTTACTACGTCTAACTTTCATCTGTTAGACCGCACCTCTAACTACATGTCTATTAGACTGCATATCTAACCACGTATAAGTTAGACTACACGTCTAACTTTCATTTGTTAGACTACGTGTCTAATTAGGTGTCTCCTAGACTGCACATCTAACCACGTATAAGTTAGACTGCACATCTAACTTTCAACTGTTAGACTGCACATCTAACTACGTATCTGTTAGACTACACGTCTAACCACGTATAAGTTAGACTGCACTTCTATCTTTCATCTATTAAACAGCACGTCTAACTCCGTGTTTGTTAGACTGCATGTCTAACCACGTATAAATTAGACAGCACGTCTAACTTTCATCTGTTAGACTGCACGTCTAATTTTCATCTAATATACTGCACGTCTAACTACATGTCTATTAGACTTCACGTCTAACTTTCATCTGTTATAATGCACGTCTAACTAGATGTCTATTAGACTGCACGTCTAACCACGTATAAGTTAGACTGAACGTCTAACTATACGTACGTCTAACAACTAACACGTCTAATGAACCTGATTATGACTAAGTCTAACTTAACACGTTTTGATGCACATGCACAAAAAAAATAGACGGCTTAGTTTCATTCTTATTTAAGTTTTACACAAGTTCATCATCAAAATACCGTTAGTCAAAATAATTTGACCCAAAAAAATCTATTTCTTTTCTTCACAAATCATTCGAACTCTTGAAATTGTTTCAAGTGCGGAAGTGTTCATCGGATTTGAAGCTTTCAACCAATGAAAGATAAAGAACTGAAAGTAAAGAACACAGCAGGTGTTTATGGATGTTCGGAACAAACTTTCTTACGTCACCCTTTTTTCCACAACTGGAAGGATTCACTAAATTTTTTTAATCAAATATAGTTTACTGATCTAGATAAACATTCTATTAAACAGAACAACCTCTGTTCAACTTACAATATTAAGAACAACATTCTCTTAGCTAGACAGTTTTGATTCTTTCTCTCTTGAACTTGGATGATGATAGAAATCAGTGAGCGTAAGAGTAAGCTTGTACGATAGTAATGTGAGCAGAGTAACCGATGATTCAGTCTTATCCTTGAGAATCTATTTGTAGTAGAAGAACACCAACGGTCGAATCTTCTTCATGGAAATGTGGCAAACGTCCATTGGAAGGCCGCCCAAAGGACAAGAGTACAACAGACTCTGAGAAATTAGAACCGAACAGGTAGTGCGCCGAATATCCTTTATGATATTTTTTGTACTGGACAAACCATGGAAGGACATTTGTGTATGTGGCGTTCGTTCATTGGATGCAATTAGCTGGCTTGTCATACTGCACAAGAGTGAGTGGAGCAGAGTAGCAGATAGCTAGTTGATCGTGGGTAGACGTATGCTAACTTCAAACGGCTGCTGAAGCGAGGCATTAGACTAGTCTAACGTATGCTCCATTAGACTGTCTAGCATAAGGAAGTTAGACGTCAACGTCTAATAGCGTGTTGCATTAGACCACACGTCTAATGGAGTTAGACTGCAGCGTCTAACTACGCATCCCTTCAGACTTGTCTAAAAGAGTTAGACTACACGTCTAATTACGTATCTGTTAGATTGCACGTCTAAATACGTGTCTGTTAGACTACACGTCTCTCTACGTATCTATTAGACTACACGTCTAACTACGTATCTGTTAGACTGTACATCTAACTACATATTTGTTAAACTGCACGTCTAACTACGTATTACTTCAGAATTGTCTGAAGGAATTAGATTACACGTCTAACTACGTATTTAATAGACTGCACGTCTAACTATGTATCTGTTTGACTGCACGTCCTACTATGTATCTGTTAGACTACACGTCTAACTACGTATCTATTAGATTGCATGTCTAACTACGTATTTGTTAGAGTACACGTCTATCTACGTATTACTTCAGACATGTCTGAAGGAGTTAGACTGCACGTCTAAATACGTATCTGTTATACTACACGACTAATACGTATCACTTCAGACTTGTCTGAAGGAGTTAGATTTCACATTTAACTACGTATCTATTAGACTTCAGCGTCTAACTACGCATCCCTTCAGACTTGTCTGAAGGAGTTAGACTGCACGTCTAACTACGTATCTGTTAGACTGCACATCTAAGTAAGTATCTTTTAGACTACACGTATAACTACGTATCTATTAGATTATACGTCTAACTAAGTATTTGTTAAATTGCACGTCTAACTACGTATTCATTTAGACTTGTCTGAAGGAGTTAGATTGCACATCTAACTATGTATATGTTAAACTGCACGTCTAACTACGTATCTGTTACACTGCACGTCTAACTACGTATCTGTTAGACTACACGTCTAATTACGTATCTGTTAGACTACACATCTAACTACGTATCTGTTATATTGCACGTATAACTACGTATTTGTTAAACAACACGTCTATCTACGTATCACTTCAGACTTGTCTGAAGGAGTTAGAATGCACGTCTAAATATGAATCTGTTAGACTACATGTCTAACTACGTATCACTTCAGACTTGTCTGGAGGAGTTAGATTGCACGTATAACTACGTATCTATTAGACTTCAGCGTCTAACTACGCATCCCTTCAGACTTATCTGAAGGAGTTAGAGTGCACGTCTAACTAGTTACACTGCACGTCTAACTACGTATCTGTTAGATTGCACGTCTAACTACGTATCACATATAATTAGCCTACTTAGACCACGTCTAAGTTAGCTAAGTCTGATGCACCTGCACAAAAACAATTAGACGGCTTAGCTTCATTCATATATAGACATCATCAAAACTAAGTTTTAATCATAATTAAGTTTTAATCAGATATCATTAAAATCAAGTTGGCATAGAATGAATTTATTCTCTTACTTATTTTTAACCAAATAATTTGACCCAACAAAATATATATATAGATATTTCCGGAAAAGTCAGACGTCAGCTTTACACTTCCTATATGAGCATTTTCATTTAAGTGCAAAGACTGATGAAGATCTTTTTACTCTAGTAGAACCAATATCAGAGATAGATCAAACAGTCTGAATCATAAACTCCTTGGAGATTGAAATCGCATTAATGAGAATTTGGAATACTATTATTCAAAGTACAAACAAGATCAAAAAATATCTCATAAGATGTACTATTCTGAACTTGAACCAATCAAAATTAAGACAGTGGTCTTATGAAATAGATATAGCCGTTGAAATTGCAAATATATCCGTTGATATTTTTGCCTACTTAAGAAGATTGAAGTCAATATGCTTGAGCACCTTTATCTTTTACCCTTTCATCCGCTGTTAATCTTTTCTATCAAATCTTTCAAGCTTTCAAAGTTCTATAAGTCTTTCAAGTGTTTTAGAGTTCTGAAGTGTATTATAATACTACCTATTCTGTGTGAGTGGTGAGCATTATAATTTTCTATTCAACAGAGTGAGTGCATTGGAAGGTCGAAAATAGACAGTAACTAAGCCCTGATTGGTCGACTAAGTTTATATACTTGTTGTAAATAAACTAAATATTCTAGTGAATTTTGTTCTCAAAGGTTTGAGAAGAAGGGTGACGTAGGAGATTTTTTTCCGAACATCTATAAAATATGTATCTTGTGTTGTGCGATCTTCTTTATCTCATTATTCATATTGATCATTTGTTGCTTCAAACCCAAACAAACAGTTTCACACTTGATTTTATCAAGAGTTTCTGACGATTTTTTTAGAGTGGAAACGAGTTAATCAATCTCTAATAGGGTTATTATCGAACGGTGTGGGTAAGTGTTCAACGTTGCGAAACCCCGTCGTCTCATTCGGCGATCCCAATCCCAACATAAAGAGATGTATATTATCCAAAAATTGAATTTCTTAATTAATTATAATAATAATTAATTATTATTCTTACAAAATTAAATTACATAATTAATCATTTCAACTCCTTATAAACTTCATATAAATTTCATAAAGATTATAATTATTATGAATTTTTTAATTTATAAATAATTTTGAATATATATAATTCTACATAAAATATATATATATATATATATATATATATATATATATATATATATATATATATATATATATATATATATATATATATATATATATATATATATAACCAAGATATACATAATATATTAATTAATATTTTCTTAAATATCTAACTAATAATAATTAATAAAGATATATATAACGGAAATATGTATAATATATTAATTAATTTCTTCTTACTTTTAGTATAGTGTGATATGTATTACTTGAATAAATAAAATTATAGTTTCACTTACTTTCTCAGTTTTGAACAATTCTTTAAAAAAAATATTTAACTTAATTAACCTAATTTTGTCTAATTAATTACCTATTAATATAAATTTAATCACATTCTTTAAATAAAACTTGTTCATCTTGATGTCTTTTTTTCTATTGAAAATTTTCTTATTTGATTTAAATTAAACTGGTTCATCTTGATGTCTTTTTTTGGATTAAAAATTTTCTTTTTTAATTTGTAGATTATTTCAAGATCTTATAAATTAAATTTTAATTCCCTAACTAAAATTTTATCATAAGTTTTTTTGAATTAGATCAAGAACACTAATCCATTATATCATTATTCGTTTATGTTCTACTCATACTAATTAAATTTTAATCTTTATATGATAGCAACTAATACAAATTATTAAATAATATACGTTATCAAAGTTGTAAATAATTCCAAACAAAATATCTATACAGTTAATTTGAAGAATGATCATTTTTTGTAGAAACAAATATATAAACTTGATTGTGATAATTGAATCCCAATATTTATATGAAAAATATCATTTTGCAAACCAATATTTTACATAATTCTTATTTGATTGCCACATTTTGTTTTAGCTATACATGTGGCATATATGTGATTCCTAGTTCCGGCAGCCACGAGTCCCCGTCAATAAGATCTGTAACGCTAAATATTTGAGCCTCGGTTTGATTCTGTATGTCGTGAAATCCACTCCATGTTACTCTATCCTTTAACGACGATCCTGGGCCACGGTTGTTATATTCCCCGTAATACAATGAATCCAAATTACTCGTTTTATTGCCCCATTTTAACCACCCTTCTTTTGGTACAAAGCTATCCAAATAAGTTTCTAAATATGCAACTCGAGCATAATCCCTCCATGGTCGGCCCAAATATGCTACTAATGGCCCTTGAAAGCTCGATTCACTGTGATCCCCGGCTGGAGCAACCATGGACCTATGAATCGAGATTCCCGTGTTTTGGTATATGCATGTTCGACTTTGAGCAGTTATGACTGTTTGGTGGCCAGGTTGAGGCCATCTACCATGAATGAAACAATTTTGGAAAACTACTGCTGCATTTCCAAATATAAAATCGACCGTTCCAAAGACATGACACTTGGCATAGAATTGTCGTTGAGAATGAACACATAGCGTATCTTGATATCCCTCAAAGCTACATCTATAAAAAACAGACCGATCACCCCTTGATATAAGTGCCACAGCCTGACCGTTTGTTGGGCCAGCGGTATTTCGAAATGTCACACCTTTAGCCATGAAGCCATCACCAACTACCGCTATAAAACAATCAACAACAAGTCAAGAATTTTGTACAACTAATTTATTTTGTTTTTTCAATCATAATTTAGTCATTAAAGGAGAGTCGGAGACAATCATAATTTTCACTTTAAATAAGAGCGTTCCTAATTTGTATGACTTACAAAATGTTGCCGAGTTAAAGGTGGATAAGCCTCCTCCACGACTACCATTCCCGGTGATGATAGTATTCTTAAATCCATCGCCAACCAATGTAATGTTCACCATGTGCGTGCCAATTTCAAGGCGTTCATCATACACCCCACTTTTCACATGTATTACAAACCTTTTTCCATATGTCCTTCTCACAACCGAAACGTTCAAAGCCTCAATGATCGTTACAAAATCCCCCGTCCCATCCTTCGCCACTACAAGATCCGGCATGTCCCATTGACCCTTCAAAAGCTTAGGACTCCTAAATCCTTCTTTATTTCGATCCAAAGGAGGAGAAGTAACATTATTAATTGCCAAACAATTGGTTATTAGCCTATGAGCATCCTTGTGGAACAACAACATCTTGGGTAAAATGTACTTGGTCACACGGAACTCCTTGAACCCTGTTTTGCATGTATCAAGGTTCGTCAAGGCGGCGCTTAACCATGTTTGGTGGTCAAAGCCAGTGTGGCCAATTTTGTCGTCCAATATCCGATTCAACTGTTGCGTTGAGGCCGTGTATAGTTTTAAACAATCGGACAATGCAACTTTCTTTCGATGGCTTAGATACCTACTCTCGAGTAATGTAGCCAGCCGGTGCGCCTGACCAAGTTTCTCCATTGCGGCCTTGACTGCCACGAATAGGAAATTTTTCCTTTGATTGAGAATGGAGTTTGTTTTGTTAACTTGATCGAGGTAACTCTTGCATTGGATGGGGTAAGGTGCTTGATTGCACCAGAAATTGTTGTCAGCCACGGTGATGGCTAATGATTCTTTGATCTTTAATGATGATAATATGATAATGAGGAGAAATCCATTCACCCTTGCCATCATTTCTTTAATAATGCTAATGAGAGACTGATTTAACGAAGACTGGTTTTGTTGTTCATCCAAAATATATTGCTATATATATATATTAATATGTATGTATATAAGCTAAAAAGTGGTATTATCCGATTCTTTAAATATAATGTATATATACTGAAAAGTAGTATTATCCGATTCTTTAATGCTTAAAAAGTGGGAAAAGTTAATGTAACGCTCAGTTTGATATAATTAATTCACCTATGAATGATATCACTTGTAGTAGAGTATACTCTTGTTTTTCCTTTTTTAATTATTTTTTTATATTTTATTTTATAAAAATGTTAATTTTTTTAATTTAATATAAAATCTCATGTCAAAAATTAATTTGTAATAATGCAAAATAATCTCTATAAAATCAAAATAATAAATTAATAATTTAGATATTAATTATGAAGAATTTATAAACAAAATAATTATAAGATGATTCAACATGTTAAGGGACCATACAAACAAATTTATTTGAGTTTTAAATAATAAATGAAATGTTGAAATAGAATATACTGTATTAACTAATCATATAGTATGAGTAGATTCTCTACTAAATATTATTAACGGTAATAATAAATATTTGTTTGGGTTGATGTTGGTAGGCAACAGTAAAAAAATTCTTTTAAATAATAATTGATCATTTATATATATATATATATATATATATGACTAATCTTTATTAAAAATATGTAAAATAATTTCAAATTCGATTATTTCGTCTTTTATGTGACTAGAAAAAGGACAAATTCCAGAATGTATAAACAACACACTATCTGAACTCAAGAAAAGATCAGAAACACAATAGAAATGTAGGAACAATACACGACCTACCAACAACAAGTTAATGCTAAAAAGTTATATGATCGATTCTTTAATGCTAAAAAGTTGAAAAAGTTATATAACGCTCAGTTTGATATAATTAATACATCTATGAATGATATTACTTATAATAGAGTATAATATTCCTTTTCCTTAAGATTTGATTACTTCTTCTCTTATGTTGCTAAGAATAGGAAGAATTCGAGAAAAGATGAAACACAGTCAATCCGAAGTCGAGAAAATATCATAAACACATTAGAAATGAATGAACAATATACGACCCACCAACGACAAGAGTATTATTCGAATTACACTACTAGAAATTTCCAAATTTTTCAATTGCGGTAACAATTGTATATATCCTGTTTAACTTGTTTTAAAACTCTAATATTCTGGACTTTGTTTATGTAATGAAAGTCAAATAGAATCTCAAACGATACTAAAATTGGAAATGAGCTGAGAGACCTTTCTTATCAAGTGAGGGTAACCAATAGAACATTTAAATAATTTTTGAGTTTTGAATATGTTTTGTAATTCTGTTTATTTTCTTGTAACTTCATCTTTTTATCCTAATGAATAACATTGCTATATCTTGACTTGAATAGCATTGCTCATATATAGCACAGACAAATGCAATATAGTTTTTCATGTCTGTGCTATATATGAGCAATTCATTACCTTTGTTGCGATCTTCGAACTCATATATATGATCATCCTCTTACAAAACTTTCTTAAGAAACATTGATTAGCTTCTCAAAAAGCACAACTTCACCGATTAGTTTGATGTAATTCAACATGGGCATGAAAATCAATTTCTCAAACTATAAATTAAAAATATAATAAAAATAATTTCAGAATTTGATCTTTTAATGACTAATGAATTGAAGCTTCTGATCAACCCAAAAAGTTCATGAATTGATTTGGAACTCGTGAGTGGTATGCACAATTGGTGGGAGAAGTTTTTTTTTTCAAGCCTTATTTGTGATTGAACGTTTAAAAAATATTAAATGAGACAGGAATCAAGAAACCTGACTATCATCTTTACATGTCAATAAGATTATATTTGTAGGTTCTCAAGACTTGAACAATGAGATGAATAACCAAACAATAGAATTTGTTCACGTCTTTATTAGACTAGTTTGAAATTTGTAAGAATTGCTATTCGGTTTTCTCCATTAAAAATGAGAAATAAAATATATGTTTTAGAAATGCAAATAAAATAGATTTCATTTTTGGTTTGGTGATTTGTGACCCTCGTGAAAGGACATCGGCATCATGTCCATTTTAACATAATATTAGGGTCTTTACTATAAATTTTGGTCATTTTATAAGAACACTTACATATTATTTTAATTCCAGCATATAAAAGTCAGAGTATTCCAATTATACAATGCACCTAATTTTGTATCATTCAACCATTAATATTCTTATAGGTATCACCATAATTGGAATGTAATAAAAGAGAATAAATAAGGAGGTACCTATTATTAAAACAAAATATCCCTTTAGTATTTGCAATTCCAAGATCTCAAAATAAAAAACCAAAGAAGATTTAAATTCTTTCTTTATTTGCTTATTTTCGTTGAATTTGTAGATAGTTTTAGACAATTTTAAAACGAGTTTATAGTTAGTTTAGAGGCCGATATTGAAACAATTATGTAAGAATTTGTATATCATAATGTTAACTAAATTTTTATTCAAGAGTTGTAAACATATTTGTAAACTTCATAACTCATACTTAGATTGAGAATAAATTAGGAAATATAAACCAAATTTCTGGAAAACAACTTAGTGTAATTTTATTAAAAAACTCAAAAGTGGGAAAATTGTTCGAGAGTTAAGATCAAACCTAGACAAACTCAAGTTTTGACAAAAAAAAAACAAACAACAAACCACAAATACAATGAACAAAGAGAATTACACCAAATAAAAATTGTCTAAAACGTTTTGAATCTGATTTACTGGTGACTATTCTATAGAAGATATTCCATCTTTGACTTAAGTTACAGTTTTCTTCATTCTTCTGAATTCCTCTCCAAGTATGAATTAGTGCATTGCCATCTACAACTACATCTTCCCATACTTTCTCCATTAATCTGCGTATTGTTCTATAAATTCTAGCATTTCTTTCCTCCATACATTGTAGATCAGTACTCCAGAGAATCATTTCAGCAAATATATGTAGAAGTTGTCATTTATTTGATTTCATTCCATGTTCATAGGAAGTTAGAGATGTTCATATTCCTTGCAAAATTAGACAAAAGTATAGGAATGAGCATTCCATAAATAAATGGATTATACTTTCCTCGTTCCCTTCATAGACTAGACAATTAATATCAGGTATATTCTTTTATTGAATTGCAAATTACTAATCAAATTCAGTATTTCGTCTCCTTCTGAAATTCGTCTTAGAATTGATTCACATTTTCCATCATAAGCTTTTCTAGTCGAGAATCTTAGAAAACTTCTTCTGATTTTGCATCCTTGAAATTTATCTTTGATTATTATGGGATTACTTTCTATCCAAGGATCATGCCAGAATAGTTATCCCCTTCCATTTCCTATGGTGCATTGTATCATTTTGTAAGTATCCTTTCTTGATATTATCTTCGCTGATCTTATGATTATCTTTAGTGACCATGTCATTTGTTCTTTGATTTCACATGTCTAGATGATTGATTCTCCTTTTATAAATCTCGTATGAACTCATTTTACCCATAAAGAATCAGCTTTCTTCTACAGTGCTCATAGATGACGTATAGTGAGTGCTCTATTACATTCAACACAATTCTTATTTCCAGTCCTCTTTCTTCTTTGGGAGTACAAACAATCTCCCATTTGAAAATTTTCCCCTCTACATTGTGTACCCCATATATAGTTTCTCATGATTCTGTTTATTTCATCCATAAATATTTTTGAGATGTCTATTTGATGCGCTCAATAGCCAATTATTCTCAATATAACTCTTTTCACAAGTTCTATTCTTCCTACATAAGACACGTTCTTAGTTTTCCCTTCCCAAGACAGTTTTTAACCTTTTTCAATCAGTGGTCAAAAATGTGAGCATTTGAATTTTTTAGATGACAAGGGAACTCCGAGATATTTCACCGACAGGTAACCTTCTTTTATTCCCATGATGTTGAAGATGCTTTCTTTAAGTTCCTCATTCACCCCTCCATAGAAATTTTGGCTTTTATCTTCATTGATGTGTAAACCTATAATACTTGAAAAAAATTGTTAGTGCTTCTTTTATTGTAGTAAAAGATTCAACATCCCTATGAGCCACTAAAAATAGATCATCAACAAAACATATATGAGTTATAGCTTCCTTAGTGCAATACGGGGGAAATTTAAAAGTATGACTTCTCATGATCTTTTTAAATATGAAATCAAGAATTTCCATGATCATTACAAAGAGGTAAGGAGATAGAGGGTCTCCTTGCCTAACTCTCATTTCACCCTTAAACAAGCCTCCATGAATGTCCTTCACGCTTATCACAAAGTGAGGGGTAGAAACACATTTCATAATTCATTTAACGAAAATTATTGGAAACCTGCTGCTAAAAGGAATTCGTGGATGGAGTCATATCTTATCGAGTCAAAAACTTTTTTAATATCGATTTTGAAAACCACACACGTTGATATGGATTTCCTATCATATCCTTTTAATAAATTCTGCATAAGTAGGATATTATGGAAAATAGAACGTTTAAGAATAAATATTGATTGGCCTAATCGTACAAGTTTATCAATGACTAATTTAAAACACTATAAATTTTTTTTGGAAATTATTTTGTATATATCGTTGCAGCATGAAATAGGACAAAAGTCCAGAATTTTTTTTGGAATTGAATTCTTGGAAATTAAATTCAACACTGTCACATTCCACTACTTCAACATTTTTCGATTATGGAAAAATTCCAAAACACTATCACAAACATCTTTTTTAATTATTTCCCAGTTTTTTTAAGAAGCTCACATTGAAACTATCGGGTCCTTGACTTTTGTCTCCTTTCATTGAAAATAACACCATTTTTACTTCTTCATAACTCACTTTTAATATCAGTTGGATGCAATTTTCTAAGCTAACTTTCCTTTGAACAATCTGTTGAAACAACATGAGGTTATCTTCTGACCCTGTAATATCCAGTTCAGTACCAATTAGCCCCTTGTAGTAGTTGATAGCTTCATCCCGAACTACTTTCTGTCCTTGTATTGTTTCTCCATTATAATTAGTAAGCCTGAGCACTTGGTTCCTAAAGTTCTTCAAGAACATTTCTTATAGAAGAAACAAGTATACCTATCTCCTAATGAAAGTCAGTTTTCTCTAGATTTTTAATTTATAAAGCTTTCTTCTTTATCACATAGATCACTAAATCTTGTCAACGCCTCATTTTATTCATCTTTATTATTGGAAAGATTTTGAGTTCTTAGTGATTTGCTTTGTATTATGTCCTTCAACTTCATTCTAGATTCCTCTACTTTTTTGAAATTCTACTATATCTCTTGTGATCAAAGTTGTTTAACTTCCTTTCAAGAGTCTATGTTTCTGACTAACTTTAAATATCTTTGTTCCGTTGATTATGATATTCTAGGTTTTCTGTAGAACTTCTTTAATGTTTTCACTTTCATTAAAAAATTAAAGAATTTGAAAGGCCTTTTTTGTCTCTTTTATTTTTTCCAAAAAAACTTCAGAAGGAAGTGATCTGAAATGCCTGGTTGCAGTACATGAATCTGGCTTCTTGGTTAAAGCTCAACCATTTTTCATTCACTAGTTCTCGATCAATTGTGTTTTTCGCATATTATATTTCCCTTTTATTGTTGACCCTAACAAAGAAGATTTTTACCTGTCTCATCAAACTGATTACCTCAACCATAATAACCTGTTTACTATAAAAAAAAAACTTTCTTAACCACAACCAATTTGTGTTTCAACCTACCCAAATTATGTTTTTTACACATTTGAATTATTTATAAAGACTCATTCATCTTCTTACCCCCTTGAACAACATTTTCTATATGAATTTTTCTTAACTTAGTTTATAGTATTCCCATTACGATGATTCTTTGCATTTCACCTCAAGTCTGAACTATGTCTCCTCAACGATTTAATATATAAGTCTCTCTAGGAGAGATAAATGTCGTTCGACGCCTACACCCAGGAGAGATTTGAATTATGGTGGCCATATCGAAGAGGATTGTTAAGATTGGGATCGCCAAAGGAGATTGGGGTCTCGAAAAGATGAACGCTTACACACACACCAATCGATAATAACCCTATTAGAGGTTAATTATCTAATCTCTACTCCACACAAGTTGTCATAAACTCTTGAACCGAGTTCAAGCGCGGAAGTGTTTGTTTCAACTTGAAGCAACAAGTAATCGGTTTAGAAAATAATATGGGAAAGAGGACACAACACACGATCTATGGATGTTTAGAGATATACTCATATGTCACCCCTTCTTCTCAAACCTTTGAGAATGATATTCACTAGAATATTCAAACCGTTCACAACACTTACGTCGAACACTTGAGTCTTAGTAACTGCTCGTTTTCGACCACTAAATAACTTCACTCTGTTGAACAGAAACAGATTCTGTCAACTTTCAATACTAACCATTCACACAGAATAAATGAAATTGTAATACTCACTTGTAAGGTTCTAACACTTGTGAATATTAAGTAGCTTGTTAAACGGATAGCTTCACTAAAAATAATGAGTAGGGTTGTCGAGAAAAAAAGGTGTTTAATCCGGTTGAGCTTCATTCTCTTTAATAGAAATATGACAACGGTCATGTTCTGCTTCTTCAACGGATATAATCCCTTCATAGTACATCATTTCTTGAATTTGATTGGTTGAATATCAGTGTAGTACATCTTTGAGGATATGCTTTGATCTTATCTGTATTTTGGTGAAGATAATCCAAGAGATCATTAATTTGATTAATGATTTCCGTGGAGCAATTAGTATACGGTTTTGTTTTCTAATGAGTTTGCATTCAGGAACAATATGGAAGATAATTGTTCCCAATATGTTTCATTAGACTTGCACCGAAATGGTAATCTAGATTAGGTTGGCAGATCTGCTCCCAAAAGATCTTCATCAGACTTTCACTAAAATGGAAATAAGATAGTCTGGACGCTTGAAGACTGCTCTCTACAATTACCGGATCATTTTTGTATAGCACTGATGTGGAAACTGTCGGTTGTGCCTTGTATAAAGTCGTTATAACATATTACTGGTTGCACTTCTTATATAACCGAGCATATTGTCGAGCAGTCTACCGAGTAGTCTATCGATTGCGCTTCTGATGTAAAACTGAATATGCTACCGATTGGTCTACCGGTTTGACTACCGGTCAGATTACCGATTGATCTACTGAATATCTTACCGATCGGTCTACCGGTTTGACTACTGGTTAGACTACCGATTGATCTACCGAATATGTTACCGATCGGTCTATCAGTATGTATCGATTGCGCCGTCTTTTATAAAGTCGAAGATACTACCGCTCTTCTTAAAAAGTGTAGGTTGATTCTTGCATCTATCTTTAATAAAAAATCGAATAGTTTTAATTCTCGGTTTTCTTTATCCTGCACAAAATTAACTTGATTAAGTGTTTATTAATAATTAATTAATCATAATTATTAATTACCTATTTTATTTAACAATTTCTCCCTTTTATGATTTAATCTAAATATTCAAAACCTTGTTATCGTTGGCCACTTATAGTAAGTTAATTTTCATTTAATTCTAACAATTTCTCCATCTTTAATAGTTTAGAATAAATTATCAAAGCCAGTTTGATTTATTGAAAACGGTAATCGAGTTTCTTGCACTATCTCCCTTTTTGATTGTTTTAACCTTAAAAATATCAAAACCAGATGTTCTAAATCAAAATCATTATGAAACATCCCGTTTTGATAAACATAATGAGAGATAGTGTTAGTAAGGTAAGCAAGATGTTTTAACACAAAAGTATTGATCGTAACAACATAAAGTGAAAAGCATAGATAGATAAGGAGGTTTTAGTGTCTCCCTCTTTTCACTTTTGAGACCGGTTGTGAGAGGTCTCCGTCTATCCATCTTGATATGAAGCCATGACTCGGTTGAGCAACAACGTTGGATTCAGCATTTCTTCTACTTGGATGATTAGGATCGTTGTCATCGGAACTCCTACCACCCCTTTGTATTCTTTAGCTAGACCGAGCACTACGTGGAATTTCTGATGAGGGTATTGCCGGTTGAGGCCGAGGCTTCTCAATTTTACGTTGTTGCAACGGTGCATCATCCTCCGGTATTTCATCCTCCGACATTTCATTCTTCGCTGCCTTAGATTTTTGGACCTCTTTCGTTTAACCTCCTTAGACTTTTTGGCGGTAGTTGCTGGCATGGATGTGTCTTCTGCTTTGATCTCCTCCTAGAGACGTCGAGCCGCCTCTTCATTAGCTTGTTCAGCAGCCCTAACTTTTGCGTCTTCTTCTTCTTGAATATGACAGGCAACTTCCTCATGCTACCTTAATTTCTCAACATCGACAGTGCTTTGAGATTTAACCATTTCAAAAGGTTGTGATGAGACGACTTCGAAAGTCGTGAATGTCTTGGAGATGATTGGCTTTATTTGTCCCAATTCCCGTCTTAACCGTGCCAATCCCTTATTGTCTGATGAGGATGCTCAATGTCTATACATGTCATACAATCGGGCCATAACGGATGCTTGCCATGGAGTCAGAATATTATGGATAATTTGCTCAGCGTCCGGCCTTGGAAGTTCCTTAGAATTGGATCGAGTTGAATTTAGAGCACGAGATTGAATAGGTAGTATATGGTGAGAGCTGATTTGAATAGATTGTTCAGTACAAACAGGTCTTTCAACGTCATCATTCTTCGTCTTTTGACTCGTCTTTTTACCATGATTAGGGGATTTACCCAATATAGATTTGGCAGGGATTGGTGTTTTGGTAGGAGGAGTTTCAGTTCCCTTTTCAACATGTGGTGGATTAGAATTGGCAGTATATTTCCCGTCCTCATTTTCAGATTCATCAGAGGTTGATCCCAACAAGCCAGATTCAATTTCATCCTCCGAAGTGATTCTATGTCTTTCGGCTATTTCTTCATACTTCTATTTTCCCAGTCCAATGTAATTCTCTTTAACGCACGGGCCTTTAGCATCATAGCCTTCAAATAATTCTCGTTCATCGGATGGAATCCAGGTAGTCTTTGAAGTTTGGGCTTTTTCAACTGACGGTTGTTCGGTTTCAACAGTTTGAGGTTCATCTTGAAGAGGAAGAGGCTCTTCTTCAATCGGTATAGGCGTTGGCACTCCTTCAACAGGTACAGGCACTTCTTCAAATTTCGAAATAGATAGTTGAAAATCCTCCACCTCAGCTTTCAATATCATAATGACATTCTTATCTGCCCTTGTGGTAGCCCCTATTAAACTCTTCTTCTCGTTTATCAAGTATCAGAAGCATCACCTTCCTTCTAGAAAACGTCTCAACAAGTTCGCTTCATAGCACAGCCTCAGTAACTGATGTGGTTTTGATTAAAGAAAATATTACCTCTTCCAAGGACAAGAGTGTAGACCATTCATTTTCATCTGGAACTTCCGAAAATTTTGACTATAATTAGTCGTCAGCCTTATATTTGCCCATGCGTAGAACAGATCTATGATTTCATTGTCTTTTGTGTCAACCTCCTTGAGGGCGTCTTAATCATCTTTGTGAGTTTTCGGAATATGTTCTTTGAACGGTTCGACATGAGTAGGAATAAGTTTTGTAATGTTTTGAGCGTTTGGAGTTGGAATGTTCCCAGTGTATGTTGGTATCTCCTCCTAATTCTCTTGAGTCACATCAGTTTGACCGGTAGATACCTTCTCCGGTTGATCATAGACAAATCTTCAGTGGACTTGAACTTCATCTTCACTATCAAATTATATATTAATATTTTCCAATCTGTTAGATAAATCAATGGCTATTGATGTATTACTTTCAACAAATTTATTGAATACAACATGGTATGATTCTTCAACAGTGAGTGTTCTATTATTGTAGACTCTATATGATTTACTAACTGTAGAGTATCCTAACATAATACCGACATCAGATTTGGCATAAAAATGGTCAAATATTTTTGCCATTATTGTGGATATAACACTTACAGCCAAAGATCCTAAAATACCGGATATTAGGAACTTTATCATGGTAAACCTCAAAAGGCGTTTTATTAAAACGTTTGTTTATAATGGACCGGTTTTGAGTATGACATGTTATATTTATAGCTTCTGCCCAAAATTTCTTAGCAACACCGGAGTCAGCTATCATGGATCTAGAAGCTTCATTGAGGGTTCTGTTTCTCCTCTCAGCTAGTCCATTTTATTGAGGAGTTCTACCACTAGACAACTCGTGTCTAATACCATATTCGTCAAGATAAGATGTTCAGACTCTATTAGTAAATTAAGTTCCTCAATCACTTCTGATTTTGTTAACACGTACAGATTTTTCATTTTGTACTCTTTTAAGCATTTTAATCAGATTTGGGGTTGCTTGATCTTTGGATACTAAGAAAATAATCCAAGTAAATTTAGAATAATCATCAATAATTACTAATGTGTAGTTCATTCCTCCTAAACTGGTTACACTAATTGGTCTAAACATATCCATGTGTAGAAGCTGTAAACATCTTTCAGATTGAATATTTCCTTTACTTTTAAAAGTTGATTTGATTTGTTTACCCATTTGGAAAGAAAAGAAAACCTTGTCTTTTGAAAACTTCACATTAGGAAGTCCTTGAACTAACTCTCTAGTGTAAATATAGTTGATTGTTTTAAAGTTCAAATGATTTAGCCTTTTATGCCATAACCAGTTTTGGTCATTTTTAGCAATCATGCACACAGAATTAGGACATTTATTTTTCCAATTTACTTTATAGATATTTCCTATCCTATGCCATGTTAACAAGGTACTTCCTTGTTGATTCTTAACTAAGCATGCTTGTTTATGGAATTCAACCGTATATCCTATATCACACATTTGACTTATGCTAAGCAAATTATAGTATAAATTTTTAATAAGTAGCACGCTATTTATAGTTAATATAACATGGAAAATCTTACCCTTGCCCACAGTCTTATCCTTAGAATTGTCACCGAAAATGATATTTGAACCGGATTCTTTCACAATGTCGGTTAACAGTTTGTAGTTTCCTATCATGTGCCTTGAGCATCCGCTGTTCAAGTACCATTTTGAGTCCTCCAATTGTTTAATTTGTTTACCCTACAAAATATAATTATTTATACCTTTTGGTACCCATATTTAATTGGGTCTATGGTTAATTAGTCCATTGAGGATCCATACTCGAATTATTCGAATAAATCTCTCGGTTTTAGTATTAATTATTCTACTTGCATAAAGCTTGACATCTCTCTGTCTACCTTTGAATGCCTCATTGTATTGTGGTACTGATCTTTGATGAACTTTTTCTGGCCTTCTATCGTGTTCTCTTCTAACTAGCCGGTTGACATTCATTCTCTTAGGACTAAGCCATCTTGATTTATTGATGGGTCCTATATATTTTAGTTCTTTTGTCAGTTTATTTGAATCATGACTTGCTTCATTGTTAGTTTATGTACCATTGACAAAGATTATGAAAGGAAACTTATCTTTACTAAGTTTAAACTCTTTGCGTGACTCATCTGGATTGTTGTTTTCGTAGCCTAGGCCGAACTTGCAGTTATGAGGTCTTTGATGACTCGTCATTTGGCTCACAGCATCTCCAGATTTCGTCCATGTAGAAATTAAATATTTGCTTCTTTTGTTTTCTGCAGTTAATAGTGGAACTGTCTTCTTGAGCTTCTCGTTCTCAAAGAATAGTTCAATTGTTCCGCCAGTTTGGTTATTTAACTAGGCTGGTACAAGATTAGACAGATTCATGTACTCAATGACCATGTTAGTGAGTGTAGTAATCAGATCTTCTAGGGGAAATTCCTCAAAGGAAAAGTCGAATATATCTTCCTCATTTGCCATGAGACATTTTATTCCTTTATCGTCACTGTCCGAATTGCTTTGAGCCCACTTATTTCCACTATCATCGGCTAGAAATTCCTTCTGGATTTCCTTGTTTTGATTATTTGATTAATGATCTTCCCTTTGGTTCTGATCGGTTGGCCTTTTGTCGTCTCTTCTTGGCTTCCGGCACTCCGTCCTGTAGTGACCTAAAGCATCACAATTAAAACAACGAACGTTATCCTTATTATCGTTTGATTATTGTAGTTGTAGGAGTTGCTGGGTTGATTCTTCTTCATGAATTTTCCAAACTTCCTTGTAAGCATAGACATTGCAACTTCATCTTATGAAGACCTCTTGATTCTCTCATCACCAAGGTTTTGACGTCCCAAGCGCTAGGAAGAGCCCTTAGAGCTTTGATGATTGTCTCTTTATTGTCGTATGTTTTTCCAAGAAATGAGATATCATTCACAATGCTTGTTAAACGGTCACCAAATTCTTTGATTGTTTCTCAGGGGCGCATATTAATATTTTCAAATTTTTGAGTAGCCACCATGACCTTATTTTCCTTGGTTCGCTCGTTTCCCTCGTGAAACTGGATAACTTTCTCCCATACTTCTTTTGTAGTGGCGCATGCTCTGATTTTTGCGAACGAATTATTGTCCAAAGTTTTGTAGATAGCATCTCTGCCAAGACTATGGAGGTTGTTCCTTCTTCTATCCTCACTTGTCCATTCGTTCCTTTCTTTGTCAATCTTTATTGGACCATCAGAGATGACAAACATAATTTCGTCATCTATGGTAGTCAGGTGCACTTGCATGCGTAGCTTCCAATCAATGAAGTTTTCATTTCGAGTAGTGGAGCCTTGTTATTGTGAGACATGCTGATAAATGGTTGCTTGAAAGTAGAGAAAACTTACTCTAATACCATTTGTAATGATTGAGATAGCCAAAGGAGACTAGGGTCTCGCAATGGTGAACACTTACACACACGTCGGTCGATAATAACTTTGTTAAAGGTTAATTATCTAATCTCTACTCCACACAAGTTATCACAAATTCTTGAACCGAGTTCAAGTGTGGAAGTGATTGTTTCAACTTGAAGCAACAAATAATCGATTTAAAAAATAATATGGGAAAAAGGACACAACACAAGATTTATGGATGTTCAGAGATAAACTCCTACGTCACCCCTTCTTCTCAAACCTTTGAGAAGAATATTCACTAAAATATGCAAATCGTTCACAAAACTTACGTCGAACACTTGAGGCTTAGTAACTGCTCGTTTTCGACCTCTCAATAATTTCACTCTGTTGAACAGAAATAGATTCTATCAACTTAAAATACTCACCACTCACATAGAATAGATGAAATTGTAATACACACTTGTAAGGTTCTAACTCTTGTGAATATTAAATAGCTTGTTAAACAGATAGCTTCAGTAAAGATGATGATTAGGGTTGTCGTGAAAAAGGTGTTTAATCTGGTTGAGCTTCATTCTCTTAAATAGAAATATGACAACGGTCATATTCTGCTTCTTCAACGGATATAATCCCTTCATAGTACATTGTTTCTTGAATTTGATTGGTTGAATATCAGTGTAGTACATCTTTGAGGATATTCTATGATCTTGTCTGTATTTTGGTGAAGATAATCCAAGAGATCATTAATTTGATTAATGATTTCTGAGGAGCAATCAGCATACGGTTTTGTTTTCTAATGGGTTTGCATTCTGGAACAATATGGCAGATAATTGTTCCCAATATCCTTCATCAGACTTGCACCGAAATGATAATATTGATTAGGTTCGCAGACGTCTGCTCCCAAGAGACCTTAATATGACTTTCACCAAAATGGCAATATGACAATCTGGACGCTTGAAGATTGCTCTCTACAACTACCGGATCCTTTTTGCATAGTACTGATGTGGAAACTGTCGAATGCGCCTTGTATAAAGTCGTTATAACATATTACCGGTTGTGTTTCTTATATAACTGAGTATACTGCCGAACATTCTATCGGTTGCGCTTCTAATGTAAAACCGAATATGCTACCAATCGGTCTACCAGTTTGACTATCGGTCAAACTACCAATTGATCTAGTGAATATGCTATTGATCGGTTTACCAGTTTGACTACCGGTCAGACTACCGATTGATCTACCAAATATGCTACCGATCGGTCTACCGGTCAGACTACCGATTGATCTACCAAATATGTTATCGATCGGTCTACTAGTTTGACTACCAGTCAGATTACTGATGCTCCGTCTTTTATAAAGCCGAAGATACTAACGGTCTTTTTAACAAGTGTAAGTTGTTTCTTGCATCTATCTTTAATGAAGAAACGAACGGTTTTAATTCCTGCTTTTCTTTATCCTACACAAAATTAACTTGATTAAGTGTTTATTAATAATTAATTAATCCTAATTATTAATTAACTATTTTATCTAACAGGGATAACTATCAATTGGGCGTTCGTCCTGTTCACAACTCCTTTCTTGATGATATATGCGCCGAAGAAGTAGAGTATGGGCTTCTTAGTCCAACTCAGCAGAGTTTTGAGCACTTACAGGTGCCCTTGGGCAAAGGTCCCCATATTCACACTAGTAGGGTTATGAGTTGCAGTATTGTTGGGAACTACATTCTACGGATGAAGACGACTAAGGAGACCAAATGTACTACATTTGTCCCACAGTCAAGTGGTCAGTCGAACACTCAATCTAAGCTCCCTGAAACCTCTGGTCGTAAAACCCTAGTGAAGAGGAGAAAGATGATTGTGCAGGAGTCGACTGCATGTTCAACTAGCCAGAAGCGCACTTCTATTGGAGAAACTATGAAGGTTGTCTCCATTACTAAGAAGGCCAGACTAGAGAACTCATCTTTTGCAGATGTGCCTCCCTTTGTAGTCCTTACTTTGTCTCTAGCTGTAGCGCCTACTAAGACGTCTATTGAGAAGAAATGTGAAGAACCATCGTATGTCGTGCCTACTGGTATGCCTATTATAGAGGATACTCCTAAGGTAACCTCCGAAGCAATTTTGGCCATAGAGCCTACTGATGTTCCCGTTGTGTAGCCGAATGTTGAACCAACTGTTGAGCCAGTTGGTGCTAATGAAGAAAGACCTACAAGGGATAATAATGTCTCCCCTGCAGCTCTAGCGGGCTGCTGAAGTTGTTGGTCTGGTCTCTGAAATAGAAGTTATTCAGACGACTCCTGATACAAAACTAGTTGTTGCCCCTCAGTTTGATGTTGTTATTCTAAAGACAGTAGTTCCAATTTCTGGCTTCTCTCTAGCAGCCATAACAAGATAAATCCAATCTTCTCAAGGAATAACCTTCAAGGAACCTATCCCTGCCCCCAAGCTTTCTGAGTTACATGTAAAGGTAAAGGAATCTTGGTTGAGATTTCTGAATCTCTCTTGGAGGTGTGGCAATCTCTTGACCTCATCATGGAGGAGGTTGAGTCAACTACCTCTGAGGGAATATAAGCTTTTGACAAATGGTGTAGCATAAGACTCCATACGAAGTTTAGGGATGTTATTCAAGGTGTTAATGTGAATAAGAAGTGGAAGACGATACTCAAGTTGGAGAAATTGGTCCTCTCTTGGACCTGTACCAAGGATATTAATGAGGATCTCAAGAGAAGAGAGCTCGTTGCTGCAATCGCCAAAGGGTGTTCCATGTTCCTGATTCTCAACGAAAGGGAGGCCAATTACAACCCTATGGATAAGACGGCCTAGGTAGACGGCAAAGTTAACAGTCGTCTATAAACAATCTTGGACTCATACAGCTCAACAACTATTTAGTCATGGTAAGGAGTCATCCAAGACTGACGAACTTCGTAATAAGGCATTCAATACCGAGTTGAATAACTCGAATGCTAAAGAGGAGCTGACATTCGTTGAAAAGTTGCAGCCTCCTCCTACTTGATCTATTGTGGAGAAGTGTATCTTGACCTTCTCACTACAGAACAACAGTAGATCCCTACTTCTGAAGAGTAGGAGAAACTTCCTACTATTGAGTAGCAGCAGATCCCTACATCTGAAGAGCAGGAAAAACTTCCTTCTACTGAGAAGGAGTTGTCTCAAAATACCGAGCAGAAATAGCTCTCCTCTGTTGCTGAGGAACTGGTCTAAAAATCTGCTGAAAAGGAGTTCTCCTCTTCTCAAGAGAAGGAGATTTCCTCTGCTCCTAAGCAGCTCATCCCATCTGAGCATAAGTTGTCTGCGGAGAAGGATCCTAACACGACTGCTGAGCAACTCTCAGGTCCTGTCTCTAAGAAGGCCTCTTCTGTTCAAACAATCTCATCAAATAAGGTGACGTCTAAAGAGAAGTAATCATCCCGCAAATCCAAACGATCTTCTCCTTCTTCATCCAAAGAATCCCTCCCTGATAAAACTCTTAGTTCTAAAAGGGTGTCGAGATTCATCAAGGATCTATGAGATGAAATTTATGGAGCAGACGACGAGTCTCGGACAATGATCAGTGTGCCTCGAGCCTCATCTCCAATTAACAAAGTAGCGTCGTCTGCTATTCAAGTAAGCTTTCGTCCCACCCTTATTCACTCCATTCATGTTGGTTCCCACATCGTCTCTTCAGCTTCCAATTCCCCTAAGGCGTCCTCTCGGGGAACGATAGATCTCCGCAACTTCATTCTTGAAGCTCTTGCGCCTATTCAGTAGAGCATCAATAGAATCTTTAGTAAGTTGGAGAGTTTGGAAGAGCGAACTTCTTCGAACGCAGATGATACTTCTGATGTAGCCCTGGCTCAAGGAAATGCAAACAAAGATCTATAGAGGACTTCAGGTGAAGTATCAAAGATCATAAATTAGTTTACTATGATGAAGACCACTCTGCTCAAGAACAACTTCGACATCTACAACGATACAAAGTCAACATTGGATTTCTTAGGGTGTCAGCTTCTTGAAATTTCTTATTCCCTCAAGACAGTAGATGTTGAACTCAATGAGGTTGCAGGTGCAGTAGCCAAGCAAGTTGTGGATATTGGTACTGCAACTCTATGTATTATAACTGATAAAACTAATGTTGATAATATTAAAAAGGGGTAAAGGAGCAATCAAGGGGGAAGAGATAGCTGCGGTCGGGGCATTCGATCTAGAAGTAAGCCAGACCAAGGAGGAGGTAGTGGTCGAGGAGGAGGTCGAGGAAGAAAAAGTAAATTGCAAATCCTTCTCTTCGGCGAAGGCGATCAAAACGAATAATGAAGCATCAAGAATAAAAAGGGGGATCTCAAACCTTGTATATTATTATAGTTTTCATACTTATATAAATATATTGGTTACCTTTTAATCTCTTATTCTCAATTTAATTTTAACTTAGTTTTAAAATTATCAAAAAGGGGAAAATTGTTAGATTAAGTTAAATAAAGAGAAAGGAAAAATAATTAATTAAGAAATAATTAATTAAGGAAAATTGTTTTAATTGAGTAAAATAAACTTAGGTGAATAATTTTAAGTCAATACGACATAGTTTTAATGATGTGTTCATGAACAAAATTAAGTTATGTAAATTGTCTATGCGTAGTGTTGGGTCAAATTATTTTAACTAAGTGTTGAAATAATTTAACCAATGAGATTTTGATGATGAAATGACTTATGAGTTTTGATACAGGTGTATTGAAACAATATTTCATAAGACTTGGCTCTAATAAGGGTCATTAGACCGTTTTTGGCATTCGATGCATAGAATTAGACGTACAGTCTAACTCATCGGAGTTAGACATGTAGTCTAATGAATGTATAGAATTAGACGTACAGTCTAAATCATCGGAGTTAGACATGTAGTCTAATGAATGTATAGAATTAGAAGTACAATCTAACTCATCGGAGTTAGACGTGTAGTCTAATAGACGTGTAATTAGATGGATGATCTAATAGATACACGGAATTAGACGTAAGTCTAATTGACTCAGAATTAGACGTACAGTCTAACTCATTGGAGTTAGACGTGTAGTCTAAAAGACTTGTAATTAGACGTAAGTCTAATGTATTCGGAATTAGACGTACAGTCTAACTCAACGGAGTTAGACGTGTAGTCTAATAGACTTGTAATTAGACGGATAGTCTAATTTGTGTGGAATTAGACGTACAGTCTAACTCATCGGAGTTAGACGTGTAGTCTAATTAGTGAAAGTTATACGTGCGTCTAACTCCTTTAAACAAGTCTGAGGTAGAACCGGAATTAGACGTGCAGTCTAACTCAATGGAGTTAGACGTGCAGTCTAATGGTTATTGGATAATGTGTAGTCTAATTAGTGAAAGTTAGACGTGCGTCTAACTCCTTTAGACAAGTCTGAGGTAAAACCGAAATTAGACATGCAGTCTAACTCAGTGGAGTTAGACATGCAGTCTAATGGTTATTGGATAATTAGACGTGTAGTCTAATTAGTGAAAGTTAGACGTGCGTCTAACTCCTTCAGACAAGTCTGAGGTAGAACCGGAATTAGACGTGCAGTCTAACTTAGTGAAGTTAGACGTGCAGTCTAATGGTTATTGGATAATTAGACGTGTAGTCTAAATAGTGAAAGTTAGACGTGCGTCTAACTCCTTCAGACAAGTCTGAGGTAAAACCGGAATTAGACGTGCAGTCTAACTCAGTGAAGTTAGACGTGCAGTCTAATGGTTATTGTAATTAGACGTAAGTCTAATTCTATTAGACTAGGCGGTCTAATAGACGTTTTTATTAGAAGGAGATGTTTGATTTCATTAGACTGATTTTACAATCCGTCTATCTGAAATACGTCTAATGCTCAGTTTAAGTAGTATGCTTGAAGCTAGCATTTCACCTACCCACGTGTTATAGCTGTACCCTACTCTTGCTCCACTTTCTAGTGAATATTAGTACAACAGCTATATGCAACCAACCAAGGAATGTCACGTAAGAGAATTTTCCTCATATTACTTGTTTTGCAGGTACATCCCTGATGGAATATTCGACGCACTACTAGTGATGTACGGCCACGATCCTTGTGCTCAGAACCTGCTGTGTACAATGGAGGCTTTCCAATGGAAGAGTGCCAGGTATCATTCTAAAAGATTCGACCGTTAGTTCCTACTCAGTATTTAACAAATCTAAAGGACAACGGACAATCTGCCTCACACAACGAACAAGCAATCTGATTTTGCAGAGAGAGAAACTACTCTATCATCTTGCTTACTGAACTCATACTGTGAAGCTGCTTTCTGATTATACTGTGTGTGAATCAAGAGAGAGCTAGAATCAAAACACCTTTTAGCTGAGTGATATTCTTCATCTTGTAATTGAACAAAAAGTGTTCTGTTCAATAGTGAGCTAAGTGTGTGTAAACTATATTTGATTCGAATCATATTATAGTGAATCCTTCCGGTGGTTGGAAGAAGGGTGACGTAGGAGAGTTTCTCCGAAAATCCATAAATAAACTGTTGTGTTCTTTCATTTCTGTCATCTTTTCATATTTCATCTTGTGCTTCAAACCCAAGTAAACAATTCTGCCTTGAATCTGTTTCAAGTGTTTACGAGTGTTTGCGTAGAATAGAAAGCGAATTAAATCCCTAACAGGATTTCTTTCAAACCGTTTTTCATAAGCCTTCATCTTTAGACAGACCCCCGTCTCTATCGATAAACCGATCATATTAATTGGTATTAGAGACCTATTTCTATTCTCAAGCCTTTCCTGAAATATGTCGACCGTAACCAAAGATGCCAGTGCTACAGCCATCCCAACTTTCTCTCGTGAAAACCACATTGTTTGGAAGAAAAGGGTTCGTGCTCATCTATCTTCTCTTCATGATGATATGTGGAGCATTGTCACAGAAGGTCCTATCAAGATTGATAAGGAGAAGGCTGATTGGACCGCTGATGAAAAGAGACAAAACAACCTCAACAACATGGCTCTTGATGTTCTGTATATATCTCTCGATGACAGTATGTTCAACTACATTATCGAATGCGATACTGCCAAAGAGGTCTGGGACAGACTCACTCAACTGTGCGAGGGCAACGAGCAAACCAAGGAAACCAAGATCATGGTTGTCACTCAACAGTTTGACAGCTTCAAGATGCGTCCTGGTGAAACAATGAACGATTTCGACACCAGATTCAGCAAGATCGTCTCCTCTATGTCTATCCTAGGCAAGACCTATATAGCAACCGGGAGTTTGCTATTAAGGTCATGCGTGCTCTTCTAAGGGAATTGGACATAAAGACTATGGCGATGAGAGAATCCAAAGATCTTAACAAGATCTCTCTCTTTGATCTCTTTGCTGACCTCAAGGCCTATGAGGTCGAGTTGAACTGTAGGATGAAAGAAGATCAACCCACGTCCGTTATCATTGCCAAGGCGCTGGTGACGGCTGAAGAGCCACCAACTGCTTCGGACGTGAAGATGGCAGCTTAGCAGCTGAGCAGCGATGCCATGTCTCTCTTCGTGAAGAAGTTTGGCGACTTCATGAAGAAGAGCAACTCTAACTCAAACTCTTCAAATTCTAATTTTATAAAATCTAAAGTTAATGTTACTTGTTTTAACTGTGGTATTAAAGGTCATTATGCATCGAAATTCCGGAAGCCAAAGCGTGAAGATGCCAAGGACGATGGGAAAGAGCTGAAGGCTCTTATGGCAGGTGATAGGAAGAACAGAGGAAGCAATCGTGGATCTTAATTTTCATCCAGTGAAAGTGATGAAAAAGAGGTGGCTTGCTTCATGGCAAGAGAAGATGAAGACAGAACTCAGGATACTGAGGTGATGCAGGAGGATTGCAGGAATGAAGCTAGAAGAATACTCTTTTGAGTAAACAGCCTGGAAGATCAACAATGGCATTTGCCATTATAGAAGAATAAATGTTTTTATTTGTTAAAAATGTTTTTGGTCTTTGGACCACAAATTATTTATTACATTTTTATGTCCATATACATAATGAGAGGGAAAATTACTTTGGAAGTAAAGATACTCTCCAGACAAATATCATTAATCGGTCTAATTAGACAAGGGTGTCTGAAAGAAATAGTGTGTACTTAGACGCATTTTTACTCAAAATCTATTCACTTGAGTCTATATGTTGAGGTATTATACCTACGCAATTAGATGGACACGTCTAATAGACGTTAGACGTTTTTACGTCACGAGCAAGAGGATGCTCACGTCTAATCAAACACACGTCTAACACGTGGTGTTTATGCGGAATTAGACGTACACGTCTAATAGACATTAGACGGATTTTTATAACACGGAGTTAGACATATTCGTCTAATAGACTCATCCGTCTAATAGATGTTTTGTTATATGGATTTGTGGAGTAAGAAAAACGTCTAACTACGTGCTGATTTAACTGATCAAGGACAGCTGCCCCACGATTGAGAGTTATTTACTTTTCCCGCTCAAAATATCAAACAATCATCTCTTATTAACATGAAGACACGTGTCTCTCAAGTTTAGAGAAAATGACTGATATACCCTCATTTTTAATGATGACTTCTTGAAAAAATGACGTCTAACATTTATTAATGGGCCATACCCTTAGAAGAGACGGTTATTCTGTATTTCCCTCTTCCGTCTATATAAGGACATTAGTGCATGAGCTTGAAAGTTTTCAATCCTTCGAAACTCTTAAGAACCCTAGTTCTCTTTGCATTTCTCTCACTAAATCTCTCTGAAATCTTGTGTCGTTTCATATTCCGTCGAAAATGGTGAAGAAAATAACATTGGGTCATTGTACTTTGCAGGTGGATTTTCCATCGGTGTACACTTTCGATCAACCAGAGGTGGTGGAGATGTTCCAAACCCTAGAATATTCTGGGTTAAGGAAGTATCTTGGCGGTCCATTTATTTTTTATGAAAAAGAAGTTCACGAGTTCTTCAAAACGGCAACTATGGTGGGTGAATCCATCGTAGCAACCATCAACGACATGGAGTTCTCATTCGATGAAGCAGTTTATGCGAAGTTCTTTGAACTTCCGACGGAGGGACACTTATTCGACTTGACCCTAACTTCAGAAATCCTGGAGGAGATGAAGAGAACCTTTTTTGCCGATAGTTCGATAATCCATGTTAATGGACTCAAGAAAGCATTCAAACCGCATTTTATTCTACTAAACGACGTGGTGGAAAAGGTGCTACAAGGGAAATCTGGCTCTTTCAATCTCTATAGTCAAGACCGTATTGACTATATGTGTGCTATTTCAAAGGGAGTCTAGGTAAACTGGGCTCATACCCTTTTCCACAACTTGTGCTTTTCTATCTGTCAATCGAACAAGGAAAGCATAACGTTTGCGGCTCAACTGAGTCATCTGTCGAAGCATTTGGGGGTTCCTGTTGGTGAACTTGTGCAGATCAACTCTCCAAGAGTTTATACTGCCCTTACAGTGGCTAACACACTGATGAGATTGAAGAACAATCTTGAATCTGCATCTGGTGCTTCTAGTTACCAAACCGGTGGAAAGCCTTCTACCCGATTCAATCCTTCTGCTTCTTTTATGTTTACAGGGGCTAAGAGATCGAAAACGGTGAATGAATCGGAGGCCAGTTCCTCTAGTCTGAAGAGTCCAAACAAGAAGGAATCTGAATCTATCGATTCAAGGTTGAGGCAAGGTCCAAGCGTACTTGTTGCAACTCCGATGTCCTCTATATCTACTCCCTCAACCATTTTGAAGAAGCCTTCGAGATCCTGTGTCTCAAAGGAGAAGAAGACGAAGGCGCCCCGCGCGTCTAAATCTATAAAGGTAAACTCTTCCAAATCTTTGGCCGCAGTGCCTAAATTTGATGTTCCCATAGTGGAACAAGCTGAATTTGTATTTTCTCCCTTAAGGGAATGTGCTGAAGGGCCTGCTGTTGAGTCAGCCGGTCCAAATGATGAAACTGTTGACAGGATTGAGTCTCTTGTTGTTCAAACTGATCTTGTACCCGCCGGTGCTACAGAGTCATCTCAACCAGAACAAGGTGTTGTTCTTACCCTTGTGGCTGGTGAACCCACCGTTCCTGCTCCTAAAGAGCCATTGGTAGCTGGGAAAGTTGTTCGTATGGAGCTCCCTGTTGAGCTCTATAAGAAACCTCAATCTGCATTCGAACTGATGCGTCCCAAAAGACAGACAGGTGGAATCGTGTTCGATGAACCCAAACCTACTCCAAAACCTGTAGAGGTTGTTGGAAAAGGTAAAGATATTGCTTCTCCAGTTCCTGAAAAAGTATCGGAGGCAACAAGGATTGTTGACCTCATTTTAGAGCAATTTAAAGTCATTATGCTGAAAAATTGGAGATTTTTGAATCATGGTCCCTGGAGAGACTGTAATCCAAGTATAATGATTCTTTGTCGAATTCTGCAATAACAAAATAATGGAAGAAGCGGGTAGAAAACGAAAAGAACGTTCTGAAATGGGCAAGAACTTCAGAGGTTGCTAAGGCTCTGAAGAGAAAAGATTTAGTGGAAGCTTATCTGTATGGAAAAGCTCTTTTTCCAATCTTTGAAGCCAGGAGAGCTAACTTCAATCCTTCTGAGAAAGGATCTGAAGTTGAGTTAAAAGTTTTGAAAAGGTTGAACGACATTTTGGACAGTTACGTCTCTATAGCTTCTCGATACATTCATGGCGCCGATTGTTCTGGCGTAGAACCTCTCAATGATGATGAAGTTATGGATATTCCAGAAGCTGAGAATGATGCTGATAAGCTAGATGCTGCTCTCTTGATCGAATTCAGGAATCTTTCTGTCGAAGAGAGACGCATTCTAGATCAACCTATTCAAGAGTGTACGAATGAAGAAGAAGAAGTGATTGTCCAAGAGCCTAAACAAGCCCTTGAGACAAATATAGAAGAAGCTCTTGTGGAAGATGTGTTTGAGGATGCTATTCAAGCTCATATTGAAGAAGATGTTGTGATAACCCCTATTGTGATAACAGAGGGAATTCAAGATAAAGTGGTCGAGGTAACTCAGCCAAAAGTTGTCAGATCTGAGGGGGAACCCTCCAAAGAGAAGAATGTTGAAGAAGGGAGTTCCTCATCTGAGGAGGAACAGAATCAACAAGCAACTTTTATCAAGCCCCGTCTATTTCCCGACACCATTGTGGGAAATGTTCACGAAAACGTCAACATTCCTCTTCACTACACTAGAAATCTGTATGAGAGATTTCAGAGAGCATAAAAAGAGCGAGATGAAGCTGCTAAGAAAGCCGAAATGAATCAACCTGAGCAATCTTTGCAGATTCACACAAACTTTGAGCCAATTCAGAGCATGGCAGTAGAGTCGGAAGAGATTTCATCACATGAAGAATCTTCTGAAGGAAACAAGATGTTAAGATCTATGAATTATGTGCTCTCATCGATTTAGAAGACCATGACAAAGGCCATGAACACGAAGGAAGAAGAAAGAGAGGGCTTTTGCAAGATTATCAAGGTCCTTACTGAACTGGATAACACTTTGAAGAAGAACACATATGAGACTCATGTCGCAAATCTAAACTTCTCAAAGTTTGAAAAGAAACTCTTCAGCCGTCAAACTGAATTACTGGACATTGAAAGGCAAGTCAATGATGAACGTCACAAGGAGACCTTAGAAGAATTATGTCTAGTGAAGAATGAGATGGTGGAAATTCAGGGCTGTTTGAGTAGAAATGACAATGAACGAGAGGAATTTTCTGACTCCATTTCAAGGAAGTTTCAAGCAAAGGAGAACGCAAAGGCCAATGCTGAAGGTGCTCAATCTCGACTCGCTCAAGGCGAATCAAGTAGAAGAAATGATGGTGTGTCAACCGACACTAGATCCAGGTGAGCCCCAAGCAACGATGACAATCCTAGGCCAACCAAGAGAGGTGGAGGTCGAAGTGGTAATGATCGTGGAGGTCGAAGTGGTGGTGGTCGGAGTAGGTTATCCAATGTTGATCAAGGAGGTCGTGCCAGCGGTGGTGAAAGTGGTGGTAGATCATCGGAGTTGGACGTGTAGTCTAATGAATGCATAGAATTAGACGTACAGTCTAACTCATCGGAGTTAGACGTACAGTCTAACTCATCGGAGTTAAACGTGTAGTCTAATAGACGTGTAATTAGACCGATGGTCTAATAGATACACGGAATTAGACGTAAGTGGACTCATAATTAGACGTGCAGTCTAACTCATTAGAGTTAGACATGTAGTCTAAAAGACTTGTAATTAGACGTAAGTCTAATGTATTTGGAATTAGACGTACAGTCTAACTCAGTGGAGTTAGACGTGTAGTCTAAAAGACTTGTAATTAGACGGATAGTCTAATTTGTGCGGAATTAGACGTACAGTCTAACTCATCGGAGTTAGACTTGTAGTCTAATTAGTGAAAGTTAGACGTGCGTTTAACTCCTTCAGACAAGTCTAAGGTAAAATCGGAATAAGACGTGCAGTCTAACTCAATGGAGTTAGACGTGCAGTCTAATGGGTATTGGATAATTAGACGTGTAGTCTAATTAGAGAAAGTTAGAAGTGTGTCTAACTCCTTCAGACAAGTCTGAGGTAGAACCGGAATTAGACGTTCAGTCTAACTTAGTGGAGTTAGACGTGCAGTCTAATGGTTATTGGATAATTAGACGTGTAGTCTAATTAGTGAAAGTTAGACGTGCGTCTAACTCCTTCAGACAAGTCTGAGGTAGAACAGGAATTAGACGTGCAGTCTAACTTAGTGGAGTTAGACGTGCAGTCTAATGGTTATTGGATAATTAGATGTGTAGTCTAATTAGTGAAAGTTAGACGTGCGTCTAACTCCTTTAGACAAGTCTGAGGTAGAACCGGAATTAGACGTGTAGTCTAACTCAGTGGAGTTAGACGTGCAGTCTAATGGTTATTGTAATTAGACATAAGTCTAATTCTATAAGACCAGGCGGTCTAATAGGCGTTTTTATTAGAAGGAGATGTTTTATTTCATTAGACTGATTTTATAATCCGTCTAACTGAAATACGTCTAATGCTCAGTTTAAGCAGTATGCTTGAAGCTAGCATTTCACCTACCCACGTGCTATAGCTGTACCCTACTCCTGCTCCACTTTCTAGTGAAAATTAGTACAACAGGTATATGTAACCAACCAAGGAATGCCACGTAAGATAATTTTCCTCATATTACTTGTTTTGCAGGTACATCCCTGATGGAATATTCGGTGCACTACCAGTGATGTACGGCCACGATCCTTGTGCTTAGAACCTGTTGTGTACAATGGAGGTTTTCCAATGGAAGAGTGACACGTATCATTCTAAAAGATTCGACCGTTAGCTCCTGCTCAGTATTTAACAAATCTAAAGGACAACGGACAATCTACCTCACACAACGAACAAGTAATCTGATTTTGCAGAGAGAGAAACTACTCAATCATCTTGCTTACTGAACTCATAATGTGAAGCTGCTTTCTGATTATACTGTGTGTGAATCAAGAGAGAGCTAGAATCAAAACACCTTTTAGCTGAGTGATATTCTTCATCTTGTAATTGAATAGAAAGTGTTCTGTTCAATAATGAGATAAGTGTGTGTAAACTATATTTGATTCGAATCATATTATAGTGAATCCTTCCGGTGGTTGGAAGAAGGGTAACATAGGAAAGTTTCTCCGTACATCCATAAATAAACTGCTGTGTTCTTTCATTTCTGTCATCTTTTCATATTTCATCTTGTGCTTCAAACCCAAGTAAACAATTCCGCCTCGAATCTGTTTCAAGTGTTTACGAGTGTTTGCGTAGAATAGAAAGCGAATTAAATCCCTAACAGGATTTCTTTCAAACCGTTTTTCAAAAGCCTTCATCCTTAGTCAGACCCCCGTCTCTATCGATAAAGTCGATCCTATCACGTAGGTACAACTCAAGATGCGTGAGAAGACGTCTTTCTTCAACAGACGTGTTAGTTAGAAGTAGCGCGAGAATATGTCTTGCATCAATAGACGTGTTAGTCTGAAGTAGCGCGAGAAGATATCTTGCTTCAACAGACGTGTTGGTCTGAAGAAGTGCGAGAATACGTCTCACTTCAACAGATGCTCTGGTCTGAAGAAGTGCATGAGAAGACGTCTCACTTCAACCGACGCTCTAATCTGAAGAAGCACGAGAAGAATTCTCACTTTAATAGATGTTCTGGTCTGAGGAATTGCGCGAGAAGACATCTCACTTCATCAAACGCTATGGTCTGAAGAAGTGCGTGAGCAGACATTTCACTTCAACAGATGCTCTGGTCTGAAGAAGTGCGCGAGTAGACGTCTCACTTCAAAGGCGCTCTAGTCTAAAGAAGTGTAAGAATACGCCTTGCTTCAGCATCCATCTAAAGAAGTGTCTGCCTATCTGCTCATCTCATCAACATAACGAATAGTAGTGTTCATTATCATTCGTCAGTCAAGTCAGCTTAATACGCTTAACTGCCACGTACTCAAATATTCCACTAGCCCGCCTTGTACTTTCCAGTACACCACGTTCTAGCAAATATTCTGTAGTACGATCCGCTACGCCACGATCCAACAAATATATTCTTGTGTACGATCCCATACACCTAGCGTACATCCAACGGAAAGTTGACATGTAGCCAAGAGAAAGATTTGACCGTTTCTACGACCTTAATATAAAAGATTAGCAGAATACAATGGAGAACCTCTCGATTCTGCAATCTTCGAATCTGATTCATGAACTTCTCATTACGAATTTTGAACTACTAAGTTATGTGTGTTTACTTTCTTTGAGATTATTCTTTAATTCACCAAGCTAAGCTGAGCTATTGTTTATTGTTCTACCTAAATTTATTATCAGTATTGTATATTGAACAGGATGTTATCTGTTCAACACAGTGATAGCTAGGAGTTCAGAAACATGCATATGTTAAGTCTTATATTTATGACTGAGTTTGTGTAGTTGTTATACGAATCAAAACCTTCTAGTGAAAAACTTTCTGGAAATAGGAGAAGGGTGACGTAGGAGTTTTATCTCCGAACATTCTTAAAACTCATTGTATTATTTCATTTATGCATCGTACAATCATTTATTTGCCACTTCAAATTGAGCAATCATTTCCGCACTTGAATTCGTTTAAGAGCTTGCGAAGATTTGTGTAGAATATAAACAGATTTTAATCTCTAATAGGACTAAAATCGAATTGAAAGTGATAATCAATACAACAATATTCAACCCCCTACTATTGTTGTACCCGATCCTAACACAAGAGTTTCTACATTTGGTTTGAAACTTCCAAGAAATATATGACACCTATCCCGAGCTGGATTCACATTTTTTCGTTCTACATTATGTTTTTGTCCATCATTCTATTTCTAACCCACATTCTATTTCTGCCCAAAATTCTATTTTTTTCCCTCACATTCTAGTTCTATTCAACATTCTGTTTTGGTGCAGATTGTTCATGATCATTGGCTTTCTTCCATACTTGGTCCACTTTCAGTTTTGATTGCTCTTTATTGTGTAGACCTTGGTTTTGGCTAATTTCGATAACTCTCTCATAGTCTTTGTCATACTTTTCTTTCTGAAAAAGGTTCTAAACTTGCGGATAATAGATGTTGAATTGGATGATATATTGCAAACTCTTCTCCTTGTTGAGGACTATCTGGCCTTTCTTAGTTATGGTCAACAATTTAGAAATATGGTTCCTCAAGCCTTTTAGGTTAACCCTTTTGTTAGAACTTACTCTCCATTTACCATTATATTTTGTCTCTTATCATGTATTATTTTCCTCCTTTTCTGCATCATTATGAATTTTCCCACTGACATTCTATTTCTCTATTTTTGAGGCAATCTTTATCCCCTTAGGTTCCTTAGAGATTTTCTTACCATTGTCAAATGAATCAGAATTTTCGACAGTTTCTATTTGAATTTGATTCCCATTGGAACTAGTGTTTTTTTCATAAGAGGGAACATATTCCTTAATAGTGCATTAATTATTTAAAGTTTGATTTTCTATGATATCAACATTTTCTATGTTATATGCATTTCTTAATCTATCAGCATTTTCTAGGCTATCAACATGTATTCCACTATCAATCCTATGACTATTTACATTCATCTTAGCATATTTATTAAGAGTTCAAAAATACATACTCGGTGTGTTTTTAGCATTTCCTTCATTACTGTTTTTGCTCACAATATTAGGATCTCCACCCATACCTTTTTAAGTCAGCTTTTCATGATTATCAAGGGGGTTGTCTGTGTGTTCTCCCCTCTGTCCCTTGAGTTGGTTAGTTACATTTAGATTAACTTTTATGGGATTAGGAAGGTAGGTGTTGGATTCCCCCATTTCCAGTTTCACGAGATTGGTCGGTCTTGTACCAACCATTAGATAAAGAGGGAAATTGTTTGTATTGTAGAAGCTTTATGAGTGCTAAGATTATCAAAAGTAGAAAACACATATGGATTCGTGTTAGCGAAGCTTTTAACAAATTTCTAGTACTGATAGATATGAAATTCCATAGTAGAATATCAAAAGAACAACAATAAGTGTTGATACGATTGAAGACGGCACACGGATCGCACAGATAACACGGTTCGTATAGTTTGAACGACAATGAACAATGCACAATTTTCTACGACCGCGACTTAGGGTTTCTTCAGCGACGATTACGACCGCAACTGTATTGACGGCATTGTGAGGGGGCAATGTTGCAATGCACGGATCGCACAGATTGCACAAATGGCATAGTTCGCACAACAATAAACGGTGAGCGATTTTCTTGCGACTGTGGCCTAGGGATTCTTCAGCAACGATTACGATTGTGACCACGACTATGACAGAGATTTGGCGACTCTTGTGCCCGTGACCTAGGATTTCTTCAGTGACGATTATAACTGAAGAGGGCACACGATTGCACAGATGGCACAATTCGTACATATCCGAAATGACCATTGATATTTTCTATGTTGATTCACAAATAGACTCAGCTTTTCTTTATAGAGAGTAAACAATTGTTAGATATCTTGTCTTTAAGTAACATTTATATATTTAAATGATGTTATAAATAAATTAAATAAAATAGAATATATAAAGAACGAACCAGAATACAATGTTGATTCGAGACATGTGCTTAGCACATTTTCCTTAAAATAGTTTCACTGTCTCCCTTTGTGCTGAAGTTTATCACATATGGTTGTCTGCCAGTATACAACGAATCTAGTAAAGGCTCAGTACTGGAATCATTATGTAACGAACTTGATAGAGTACCTAAATTGATCATCGGGTTTCAACGAATATACGATGAGTCAAGAACTCGAAGAACACTCAGTTGAGTGAAAAACTCGAAGAACACTCAATTGAGTGAAAACCTCGAAGAACACTCAATTGAGTGAAGAACTAGAAGAACACGTAAGAAAAACAAAGAAAAACCTTTCGAATTCTAAAGAGATAATGAAATGAGTGAAGAAAATATATGAGATATTTTTAAGAGTTCCAACTTGAAGGGGATATTTATAGTTGGAAATTAAACCATCACAATAAATTCATTTATCAATCCAACGACTGTCATTCCTAAACATTTGACATTTTAAGACTCTTGGCATTCAATTTTATCCATTGGCAATCAATCTTATCCACTGACATTAAATTTCACCAAAAATTCACATTTGAATTTGATATGAATTTATATTTATTTGGATTAAATTACATTTAATTTATTTATCAAAATTTATATTTCTATTTAATTAATAGAAATAGTTTAAAATTCTAATAATCCCCCACATTAATGAAAATTGACAGATTAACCTGGTGAAAGGTTCGAATAGTTGAATCTTACATAGGATAGGTAAGTGTAACCCTTTGAACATTTCCTTATGAAAGTATATAACTTTACTAGTCGATTAATAGACTCGATGTCCTTAAACTATTCTGTCATTTGTGTAAACGATTACACACTTTCACATAGAATTCTTCTTGATACATGTTAAGCTCCCATTGTTGTGTCCGTTTTAGCCATAGAACACGTGCCTAGTTCTGTAAGAGGGTCTAAAATTGAGACGTACAATTCATTCGAATTGGCCCCACTTCTCCCTCACATAGGTGATATCTTTGCTCACAAGGAATCATTAAAAGTGATTTGCTTATCCTCGTCAAAATATATATTGTTTCATTGTATGATTAATTCTCAACAATAATCTTTTAAGTCGGTACAATTAGGTTGTTCCATTGAACCTAATTTTTGAGATCTCTAGTTTACAAATGTTGGTTTTTCGTCATATCAACTTTTAGTAGGCTAATGTCTTAAAAGACTTTCAAACTAACTCTTTATTCAATAGTTTGGTTAGTGAATCCACAATGTTATTCTTGACTAATATAGTCAAATGTGATAACTCTATTAGATAGTATAGTTTAATTATATTATGTCTAAGACATGTATGTTAAGACTTGTCATTGATTCTAAACTTGTCCAATTTCAAATTATTTTCACAATAATTAGAAATTTCATTTTAGACAATCTTGGAATATATTCTAATAAGCTTAAACATAATTATATCATTTAAATATTTTTTTGTGAAAAATATTGTTTACTTGGCTAACTAGTAGACAAAATATCTTTGAGCTATTATGCCTTCGTGTAAACGATTATTTATTTCATAAAAAATATAATTTTAACATTTGTCAAAATTTTATGAATATAAATTATATTATTTAATCTATCAATCATAATTTCGTTAGAAGAGTTTCACACATAAAGTTGCACTTTCAAGTATAAACATATTCACTTGTAGACGTAAAGTCTTTCATGACACTCGTTTAGTGCAATTCACATCCTTAGTGGATTTAATAATTTTTATTATAATTTCCAACGATAAAAAATATCGTATAAAGAAACGTAATGAAATAACTATTTTCATTGTCTTTATGATGTACACAATTGTCAAATGTATTGACTTTTCAGTTAAAATCAAAATATGATAAAAAATTCCATACCATTATTGTAAACATTGTTATAAGTAAAACAAAACTTTACAAGTCAAATTTTCTTTATTAATTTATTTCATAAAATCTATTATGAAAATATTTTTTCTTTAGATTTGTATGAAAATAATATTTAATAAAAGCGCGTCTCTTGATTTCAAACCCTCAAAAAATCAAATTGAGCACCAACTAAGAAAACATAAACAAAACATTTTCTTATTATGTTATGTTGTCAACTTTATCTTTTGTAGAGAACATATTTATATAACAATAGATCATTCTTTTATTTATCATGATATACACAATAATACTATATTTTATTATCAATAAAAACATTTGCCCTCACATTCGTGTTGGTACCTTTTAAAACACATCTATGTGAATTAAATTCAAAGTTTTTTTTGAATCAAGAGATTGTCACACAATTCTTATGGTATACTTATCATTAAATTAATAAGATAACTATTATTGTGAATATTTAATTAAATAAATCATTCATATATAATTTCTATATAAGAGATTAGAATGTTTATTCATATATAAATTATTTTTCACATAATCTCTATATAAGAAACTATAATATTGAATCAATTAAAATATTCATTTCAATATATTATTTTTTAAAAGAAATTAGAATAACTAATCAAATAAATATTCATCATGTCACATAATTTCTACAAAAAAAACATTTTAAACATTTTTGGCCGAAACTTCTTAAAACATTTATTTTCGATTGCACGTTTGCATCTGAAGGTGTCGACACATATGTCACATCGCTTCTCAAATCGATTAAGATTTTTCTTTGTAAGAACAAATTAAAAAAAGTATTATTATCGATCTAGAACCAAGTATGCCCTCCATATTAATTCCGCATAATTATTAGTCTTATTTTTTGCTCTTCATATCCAAGTTACACAACTCTTCAAATTCTTGATCTCTTGTTTTACCACTATTATGACATTCTATTTCCGTTAATTAGAAGAATTTATTCATTATCTTTGACTCAACTCTGTCAACAAACAAATATATACACATTTAAAATGATATCTTAATACAATAATAAAATGTAATATATAAAACAATGTATAAATAAATAGATTATCTCTCCTTTGTTATTAACTTAGTATTCATCGTCCCACATTCTTATTAATTATCGACGTTAATTTAAGAATGTATATGTATTATAATTAATTATTTTAAAACTGAAATATATGTTTCAATTATAAATAATTTTTATTAATGTTAATAAATATAGCCATTATTTTTTTTAAAATTAAAAGCTAACAATTTAATTACCTTTTCATTTATTATTAAAATAATAATTTTAGTAAACAACAAACTTTTAATTAAAAAGAAAATAAATTATTGTTTTCTAATTTAATTTTAAGATAACGTTTGTATATTGAATATATAATTTTTTTTGAGAAAATTTATATGTCAACACATATTAGCTTATAAAATTAAACTTTTTACAACACAAGAAAAAAATATTAATAATTAACATATATATATATATATACATGTATAATAATGACTTATCTTTATTACTCGATTTTTCTCCTTTTTAATATGAATAATTTCAACTTGTCGAAATGAGCCATAATCTCTTTGGAAATATCGCGACTCGTATTTCAGAAACATCAAAGACAAAGATTTGACGGCACAAGCTAATAAATATTAAAGCAACCGAATTTGTTTTAACATTGTTATATATCTTGTATTTAAATAACATTTATATATATTTAAATGATGTTACAAATAAATTAAGTAAACTAGAATATACAAAGAACGAAATCACAAGAATACAATGTTGATTCGAGGAATGTGCTTAGAACATTTTCCTTAAAACAGTTTCACCGTCTTCTCTTGTGCTAGAGCTTATCACAGATGATTGTCTCCTAAGATACAACCAATCTAGTAAGACTCAACACTGGAATCACTCAGCAACGTACATGATAAAATATCTGAATCGATCACTAGGTTTCAACGAATATATAACGAGTCAAGAACTCGAATAACACTCAATTGAGTGAAAAACTCGAAGAACACTCAATTGAGTGAATAACTCGAAGAACACTTAAAAAAAACAAAGAAAAAATCTTTACATTCATTTATCAATCAAATGAGTGTTATTCCTATACTCTTGATAATTTAAGATTCTTGGCATTCGATCTTATCCACTGACATTAAATTTCACCAAAAATTCACATTTGATATGATTTTGTATTTATTTGGATTAAATTACAATTAATTTATTTATCCAAATTCACATTTTCATTAATTTAATTAATGAAGTTAATTTAAAATTTCAATAACAGTTTTTTCCTACTATAAGAGTGATGCAGCGTGCGTGGCTAGGATGAACCTTTATCAAGATTCGTTGATTCTTACGAATACCGAAAGTTGATAGATATTGAGGAAACCTCGTTTTCTAATTAATAATCTTCCCCTAACAAAGTGTTTTAAGATTCTTTTAAATACTCAAACCCTAGCTTGCAAAAGAAATAAACAACTTTTAATAAATTGCAAAAAAACACCCGAAACTAATAAAAATGCGATTTTGAGCCCCTAAACGTTTCCGCCCGAAAACACTAGGCAATCGTCGAAATCTGACACTTGCGAGATATTTTCGGATGCTGCAACTTTCGCATAAACGCCTCTTCGACTCGCACCGCATCATTCCCCCCAGGGTAGAAAAGATTCGTCCTCGAATCTGGAACCGCATCATCCTCATCAGAAGAAGACTCACCCACAAAAGGAACAAGATGCTTCACATTGAACACATCAGAGGTACGCACATGGCTGGGAAGGCGTAAACGATAAGCATTGGGGTTGATCTTCTCCACAATCTCAACAGGACCAATCTTCTTAGCAGCAAGCTTGATATATTCATGAGCTGGAAAACGATCCTTAGTCAGAATAGCCCACACAAAGTCACCAACTTCAAAATCAACAGCACGCCTTCTCGAATCAGCCTTCTCCTTGTACTTGGCAGTAGCAGCAACCAAGCGGTCATGAGTGGTCTGATGAACCTGAGCCAACTGACCAACAAAATCCGCAGCAGTGGAATGAGGACGCACCTTGCTGGGCAGCGCTAACAAATCAAGAGGAGCACGCGGAGACAGCCCGTAAATCACATGGAAATGACTGAAACCAGTGGAGCGATTAACAGCATGATTGTGAGCAAACTCGGCCTGAGGCAGCTTCAGATCCCAAGCCTTAGGATGATCCCCAATTAAACTGCGCAGAAGGTTCCCCAAAGACCTATTAACAACTTCAGTTTGGCCATCAGTTTGCGGGTGATAGGAACTGCTAAAATTCAGCTGAGTATTAACCAAACGCCAAAGACTCCTCCAAAAGTGACTCACAAAGCGAGTGTCCCGATCAGAAACTATGGAGGCAGGAAGTCCATGAAGGCGATACACATCCCTGAAATAAAGCTGTGCAATAGCCACAGCATCAGAGGTTTTCTTGCAGGGAATGAAATGAACCATCTTCGAGAATCGGTCAACCACCACAAAAATCGAATCAGAACCACGCTGGGTACGTGGCAGCCCAAGGACAAAATCCATACTGACATCAGACCATGGTTGAGTGGGAATAGGCAGAGGAAAGTATAACCCGGCATTAGTCGAAGCGCCCTTAGCCAACTGACAAACACGACAACGAGCAACAAAACGCCCCACCTCTTTGCGCATCGAAGGCCAGAAATAAGAAGCTGCAAGAAGCTGGAAGGTACGATCACGCCCAACATGGCCTTCTTTGTGGAGTTCCTGAATCATCCTCAAACGCAGGCTGCAATCTGGAATGCACAGCTGCACACCGCGGAAAAGGAACCCATCCTCCAAGACAAAGTCCCTCGAATCCCCCTGTTGGATGCGAATGAGGACCTGAGAAAAGAAAGGATCATCACGATAGAGGTCCACAAACGAATCAAAGCCGGGTACATGGACACGCATCTCCGCCAACAGCCCATGACGACGACTCAAAGCATCAGCCACGCGATTAGACACACCAGCCTTGTGTTTAATCACAAAAGTAAACTGCTGTAAATAAGAGACCCACGAAGCATGACGATGAGAAATCTTGTCCTGACCACCAAGATGCTTGAGGGAATCATGATCCGTATATAAGACAAACTCCCGCTGAAATAAATAATGACGCCAGTGTTTGACTGCCTGGACAATAGCATAGAACTCAATATCATAGGTACTGAAACGAAGTTTAGCGCTAGACAGTTTCTCACTAAAATAAGCAACAGGACGCCCAGATTGGCTAAGTACAGCCCCAATACCCAATTTCGAAGCATCACAATGTAGTTCAAATGGCTGGGAAAAATCAGGAAGAACCAAAATAGGGGCTGAAGTGAGTCGGTGCTTGATCTCAACAAAGGCAGCCTCGGCATCATCCGTCCAGAAGAACTTAACCCCCTTCATACAATCAGTGATAGGAGCCGTAACACTACTGAAGTGAGGAATAAAACGCCGATAGAAGGAAGCCAAGCCATGAAAACTGCGAACTTCAGTGATCGAAGAGGGGCGGGGCCACTGATTGACAGCCAGTACCTTACTCGGGTCCACTTTCAGGCCCTCCCGAGACACCACATAACCGAGGAACTGGGTAGAATCAGTAAGAAATGTGCACTTCGAGGAAGCAGCATAGAACTTGTCATGCCGGAGAATAGATAACACCTCACGAAGATGGGAGAGGTGTGCTACCTCGCTGTCACTGTAAATCAAGATGTCGTCGAAGTAAACGACTACAAACTTCCCAATGAAAGGGCGAAGAGCCTGGTTCATCACACGCATAAAGGTGCTAGGAGCATTCGACAGACCAAACGGCATAACCAGACACTCATATAAGCCCTCACGAGTCTTAAAGGCAGTCTTCCACTCATCACCCATGCGAATACGAATCTGATGGTATCCACTCTTGAGATCCAGTTTGCTAAACACAGAAGCACCACCCAACTGATCCAACAAGTCATCCAACCGGGGAATAGGAAACTGATAATGCACTGTAATCTTGTTGATAGCACGACTATCAATGCACATACGCCAAGACCCATCCTTTTTTGGGGTAAGAAGGGCCGGGACAGCACAGGGACTAAGGCTCTCTCGAATGTGTCCCTTAGCCAGCAAGTCCTCCACCTGTCTACGCAACTCTTCATGTTCTTTGGGACTCATGCGGTAATGAGGACGGTTGGGTAGGGCAGCACCTGGAACCAAGTCAATGTGATGCTGGATATCACGCAAAGGAGGCAAGGCACAAGGCAGATTCTCAGGAAAAACATCTGCAAACTCCTGTAACAGCGGCTGCACTGGAATAGGCACCTCAGAATTAGCACCACAGGTAATCAGCGAACAAAATAGAGCAAACACCATGCCCGATTCGACCATGGCGGTCTGAAAAGGACCCCGAGACAACAAGGTGGTAGGGGGGGACGCATGATGAGTGGGGGCAGCACCCTTCTTGGGCTGATTTGGCATCAACACAATCTTGGTACCATGAAATAAGAACGTGTAGGTATTAGCACTCCAATCATGTATAACAGAATGATCAAACTGCCAAGGGCGACCAAGTAAAAGGTGACAAGCATCCATAGGAACCACATCACAATATACAGCATCACGATAATGGGAACCAATGGAAAAATTAACAAGTACGCGCTTGGAAACTGTAACATCCGTACCTTGACTCAGCCAGGACAGACGATAAGGCTTGGGGTGAGGTTCAGTGGACAGACCCAGCTTCGAAACTGCAACCTCAGAAATCACATTCTCACAACTCCCAGCATCAATGATGAAGGTGCAAACTTTGCCACCGATGGTACAAGTGGAATGGAACAGATTATTACGTAACCACTCGTTGTCAGGAGCACGAGGGGTTAAACATGATCGACGAATCACCAAAAGGGGGCCAACATCACCAGAAACATACTCCTCCGCTGCCTCATCATCATAAACATCATACACTGGTGCTGAATCTGAAGGAAGAGCAGAGTCAGGATCATCCACCTCAGTAAAAAGACCACGATTGGTGGACTTTGGGTTGCGACACTCTGCTTGGCGATGGCCAACTTCACCACAATTGAAACAACGCAAGCCACCGGGACGTCCCTGCGGGGGGGCTGTAGTGCCGCGAGGGGGGGCTGGGGTGGGATGGGCCGGCTGGGAAGAAGAACCAATGCCACTAGTGGGGACAACCTGTTTTCCAAAGCTACCCGAACCGCGCCTGGCTAGCTGTTTCTCAGCCTGTGAAGCACGCTGATGTGCCTCAGAAACAGTCAAGGGATCAAACATATTCAAAATATCCTGCAACTGGAGGCGAAGGCCACCAATATAGCGAGAAACCAACTGGAGAGGGGACTCAGACAGGTCAACACGAGCCACAAAGGTGTAAAACTCAGTGGAATAGTCATCCACGGAACGAGAACTCTGACGAAGATTCTGGAACCGCTGGTACAGGTTACGTTCGTAATTATATGGTAGAAACGCAGCCCCAATATGCTTCCTGAATTTGTCCCAATTCGTGAGCTTTGCCTTACCATGACGAACACGTGTCTGTTTCAACTGCTGCCACCATGCTTGTGCACGACCATGTAAGCGGATCGTAACAAGGGGTACACGACGATCTGCAGGAACTTCCTTGAAATCCAGAATCTCTTCAACCTGAGAAAGCCAATCAATAAACTCTTCCGGTGATAGACTACCATCGAACTTAGGGATGTCCACCCTGAAAGCCTGCTCCCAGCGATGATTGGGGCGTTCAGGGGATCGATTCCGAAGACCACCGAGAGGGTTTTCATCTGTCATCGTAACATCATCTTCAGGGTGGTGCATGTGCATAGATGCATCCATCCGTTGCGTCAACCATTCAACCTGCCGCCTCAAATCGTCGTTATCACGGCGAAACTCAGCGTTTTCACGTCGCAACTCAGCAAGGTCACCATCATCAGCACCAGGGGTAGGGTTGCGCGGCTGTCTTCGGGGCGGCATACCTCAGGGTCGACTGGAAACTGATACCAACTGATGCAGCGTGCGTGGCTAGGATGAACCTTTATCAAGATTCGTTGATTCTTACGAATACCGAAAGTTGATAGATATTGAGGAAACCTCGTTTTCTAATTAATAATCTTCCCCTAACAAAGTGTTTTAAGATTCTTTTAAATACTCAAACCCTAGCTTGCAAAAGAAATAAACAACTTTTAATAAATTGCAAAAAAACACCTGAAACTAATAAAAATGCGATTTTGAGCCCCTAAACGTTTCCGCCCGAAAAACACTAGGCAATCGTCGAAATCTGACACTTGCGAGATATTTTCGGATGCTGCAACTTTCGCATAAACGCCTATTCGACTCGCACCGCATCAAAGAGTTATCCTTGTAGTTAATGGCGATAATGAGGTTCTATATTGGTTAGAGTTTGTATAGGAGAATGAGTAATAAATTTAATAATTAGACCTTACATAATATATGTAGTGAAATAGTTATTTCAATATATTAATAAACATTTAATGCATCATTAAAATTCTTCAATACACTTTGTTAAATCATAAAGTGACTTTATCTTTAGTGTTTTTTTTATCCCTACAACAACAATATTTCCATTCATTCTTATTCATATTAGGATATATTCAAAACCTTTTGTCCTAAATTAAGAAATTCCTTAACTGTTATACACCTTAAAAAAAATCATTCCCAAAAATACGACTTTCGGATTTCAGAAATAAATATTAAATTAATATATTTTTGAATATTTTAAATAATTAAATTAAATCAAATCGAATTATTGGATAAATCTCAGTTTATGACCTAAGAATTGCAATCTAATTTTTCCCACAAAATTAAGAAAAATATATTTTGGCGTGTAGAACAATAACGCCTTCGAAAAAAAGATTTCATATGTGTTCGATGTTTGGTTACACGTGAGAAAGAGTATAGACGTTATGTCTCACGTGTATATTAGAAACGGTTTCTAAATTAATTATTTTGGCCATTTTAAAAAAATGTATTTTATAATTTATTTATTTTATTTTAGCCTTACAGAGCATACAAGCCCTAACACTATGTACGGATTACACATACACATAGACGGTCAATTATTTTATTATGAAAATGGACTAATTATGTAGTGCATAAACAAAAAGATCTCATCTAATACGTTGTTTGTGATAATATATAAAGAAAAAACCGCACAAGACATACATGTATATGAATGAACAATGATAGTCACACAAGGCAAGTATGATCATATATATATATATTAATGTTTAATTTAAATTTGTCGGGTCGATAGTTATGGTTAATTTGGATATATATGTCAGAGTAAATGAATATTTGGGTCGGATCGTGGGTTGACCCGTTCATAAACTTGAAACGGTTAAAAATAAAATTAAAAATTTTATATGTATGTTTCGAATTTATAACCTAACAAAATAAGTAAACTCAATTAACCAAATAAGTTATAATAAGACTTTATATTTTAAATTCTACACAAAATTTGATAAACGCGCAACATTCATAACAATATAATATATATATATATATATATATAATTCTTAATTTGAATTTCTTGTGTCGAGAGTTGTGGTCAATTTGAATATATATGTGAGAATAAATGAATAGTTGGGTCTGATCGAGGGTTGACCCGCCCATAAATCTGAAACGGTTAAAAAAACAAATACTATATAGATGTTTCAAACTTGCAACATAACAAAAAAAAAAAGTAAAATCATTTAACCAACTAAACTAATAAGACTTTATATTTTAAATTTTACACAAAATTTTATGAATGCGCGATATTCATAATAATATAATTTATATATATATATATATATATATATATTAATGTTTAATTTGAATTTTCCGGGTCGAGAGTTATGGTTAATTTGGACATAAATGTTAGAGTAAATGGATACTTGGGTCGATCGTGGTTGACCCACCATAAATTTAAAATGGTTAAAAATAAAATTAAAAATGTTATATGTATGTTTCGAACTTGCAACCTAACAAAAAAAATGTAAAACATTTTAACCAATTAAACTAATAAATTTTTTTATTTTATATTCTACACAAATTTTGATAAACACACGACATTCATAATATATATATATATATATATATATAATAATGTTTGATTTGAATTTTCTGGGTCGAGAGTATAGACACTCATTTTTACCCCTAATTTATAGTTTATACTTCTAATAAATCTAAGTCTATACAAATTTCTCGAATTCATTCACGTTTTACAGACAATTATTTTTAGAATATTTGAGTGTTCCTAAGTTAGGATACTTAGGAAAGTTATTATAATTTGAATATCCATGGTTTAGGTAAAATACCTTGGATATTTATAAATAAATAAAACAAAAACTTAAAAAATATATATATTAACATTTTTTTATAATTTAAAACAAAATTGTTATGTTATGTATAGTGTTGTTATTTTGTTAATTAAATTAACTGTTTTAAATAATTAGTTTAGTTATACAATATATTAGTTGTTAGATTAGATTTTGCAATTTAATTTTGAATTTGACTTAGTTAGTATTTTATTATAATTAGAATGGTTACTTAGAAAAGTTTGTTTCATTCATTAAAAGTTTGTTTTAATTTTAATTAGGAATAAATATGATTATTTCCTTTTAAAAATGAATAATCGTTTGTTTTTTTATTTTAATTATTTTGTTTTCCCTTTTATTATTTTATTTTTAATAAAAATTTTGTAGGCAAAAGGGAAAAGAACGGGGAAAAATAAAAGGGAAAGAGAATGATTCAATGAGGTGAGATGGAGATTGAAAACTTGGTCATTTTTGAATAAAAAAAATGACCAATTTTACATCATTTTTTAATTAGATTTTAAATCTCATTAGATAACACTTGACCATTTAGTGACATGTGACATGTCAAGTAAAAATTGCTCAATTTAAACATTTGTAAATGTTTAAATGCAAATCTTTTTCTAACGTGTAAGATTGTTAAATGGGCCTTGAGCTTTAGGGTTTCTCTCAAAGGAGCGAAACCATTGTAATCTCTTTTTCCTTTTTTCATGAATTTAAATTTGAAGTTTGCTTGCTTTTCTTTTATTTCACTGCATGCATTGTTTCTGTTAAAGCTTTTGTTTCGATAGGTGTTTAGGAGATTTGTATTTTTCTTATAAATATGTAATCTAAATAAACAATAAAAAAAAATAGAAAATTTAATGTACATAAAGGTCCTAGACATAATTTTTTTTGAGCTTGAATTTTAAATTTTAAAAATAAAAATAGTTTACCCAAACAGAATTTCTAATTAAAACTTTGAATATATACATGACCAATGATGCTGGTATTAAAAGTTAGTGGCTTATTTGATCCTAGGTTAGAATAAATTTTAAAATTAAACCCTTAACTATAATTGAACATAGCCCTAATTTAGACTTATGATTTTTCTTAGACTTAGGAAATTTATTTTCTTGAAATATAATTTTTTAAAACTCAAAAAAAATATTTAGGGCCTTTATATAATTCATTTCAATAAAGTTCTTAAAATAAATTTAGACTTAGGCCAATTAAATTTTGATCAATAATTTGCTTAGTGTTGATTCTTTATGATGACTTTATGTGTGAATTATTTATTCATGTTTTCTTTAAGTTTTGTCTTTGTTTGTTACTTCTTTGTTTTTATCTAATCCAAACCCTTAGAATGTTAAAATGGAAAAATTCTAAATCGTAAATCGTAAGGTATATAAAAGAACAGCCAAAATTAAATAGTAAAGATCTTAGGGGCGTTGTGGGACATATCCTCTAAAAAAAATCTTTCCCACACGTAACCAAACGCCGAACTCACTCTCTTAATTTCCTTATTTTTAAAATTAGGTGGCGACTCTCCAGTCACTTCCCATTAAAAATCTCTCAATCACTTCTACATTCGACGGATGGTAAGTTATGAAGTTGTCTACAAAACCTCGTTTTTTAAACTTAAACTTTTCAAACCTTAAAATTAATCCCCCTCAAGTTTTCAATTTTTTTTAAAAAGCATCCCAGATATTTTTAAACACATCGATAAAAACGTATTTTTAAAAAAATTGATCACAAAGAGTTGTGGTTAATTAAGATATATATGTGAAAGTATATAGATACTTGGGTCGGATAGTGGGTTGCCTAGCCAATAAACTTGAAATGGTAAAAAATAAAATAAAATATGCTATAGGTATGTTTCAAATTTGCAACCAAAGAAAATAAAATAAAAACACTTTAACCAACTATGCTAATAAGACTTTATATTTTAAATAATACACAAAATTTGATAAACGCTTGACAATTATAAAAAATCTAATATTTATATATATATAATAATGCTTAATTTGAATTTGTCATGTCAAGAACTGTGGTTAATTTGGATATGAATATATATATATATATGTGTGTGTGTGAGAGAGAGTAAATAGATATGTGAGTTGGATCGCGGGTTGACCCGCCCATAAACTAAAAAAGAAATTAAAAATAATATATGTATGTTTCAAACTTGTAACCTAACAAAAAAAAAAGTAAAACTATTTCACCAACTAAACTAATAAAACTTTATACTTTCAATTCTAGACAAAATTTGATGAACGTGCGACATTCATAGTATTATAATATATATATATATATATATATATATATAATGATTAATTTGGATATATACGTGAAAGTAAATGGATATATGAGTCGGATTATGCTTGACCCGCCCATAAAATTTAAACGGTTAAAAAGAAAATTAAAAATTCTATAAATAGGTTTCAAACTTCCAACTAACAAAATAAGTACAACCATTTAATCAACTAGACTAATAAGACTTTATATTTTAAATTCAACACCAAATTTTATGAATGTGCGACAGTCTTAACAATATAAGTTCAACTATCCCATAAAATTAAAACGGTTAAAAATAAAATTGAAAATGCTATATGTATGTTTTGAACTTGCAACCTAACATAAAAGTATAACCATTTAACTTACTAGACTAATAAGACTTTATATTTTAAATTCAACACCAAATTTGATTAATGTGGGACATTTTTAACAATATAAGTTAACTTTTTAACTAACTAATCGATATATATATAAATAGTTAATTTCAAAGTGTCGAGATTAACGAGTCGAGATCTGTGATTAATTTGAATATATATGTAAGACTAACAAAAACAAATGTTATAGGTATGTTTCGAACTTGCAACCTAACAAAAACAAATACAATATTTTAACAAATCCTTTAATTATTCATATATATATATATATATATATATATATATATATATATATATATATATATATATATATATATAAAAATATATATATAAATCTTAATTAATTAGGAATGAAATTGACATATTACATTATTTTTTATTTAAATAATAAATCTAACTAATTAAAATTCAAAATTCAAAATCTATTTAAAAAAATAATAATAAAATATACATTAATAGTATAATAATAATTTATTCATATATAGATAATAAGCTTTAGTGAAAAAATTAATAAATTTTAAAAATAAATATTTAAGTCCAATTTATTAAAATAATAAATATTTATTGAATTTTTTTAAAATTCAAATATTATATATATATTTAAGTATTTTTTTTAATTGTTAGTCATATATATATATATATATATGTTTGTATGCTACATAATGGAGACCATAGTTCAAATTCCGTTAACACAATTTTTAAACTATTAAAAAACATTGATGGTTAATATGTGAAATAAAAACGTTGGTTTATCGAAGTGAGAAGATAGTTGGATGCGAACGATATTTTTTAAAATTTACGATAAAATTAGTGTTTGGGCAAATAACATTAACAAAATTAGAGGTTGATTATGATGGATGGTTAAAATATGCGATAAAAATTGGTGGTTAGGTAAATTACATTCACGATATGGAAGGAGATGGTTTGTTTTATGTTGATTTGACCGAACTGAAATTTTAAGGTCACAAGATTAGAGGTCTGTTGAGGTGGATAAAAATATCAAAATGAGATAGTTGGTTAGTCGAAGTGAGTATTCCACACAATGAGAGGTCAACTAGGTCAATTGAGGTGGATAAAAATATAGAATGAGATGGTTGGTTAGTCGAAGTGAGTATGCCACACGATGAGAGGTCAATTGGGGATTGGTGTGCTAAAGTAAGGGTAAAAGAGATTGTAATCTACCAAAGTAAAAGTTTAAGGTCACGGTATAAGATGTACGATTATGGTGGATAAATATGAAATGAGATGGGCTAGTCAAACAAAATGAGGATAAGTAAGTCAAGTTGTTTATTGTAAAATATGTGAGGAGATGGATTGTTTGACCGAAGTGAAAGTAAAGTCTCGAGATGAGAGGTTGATTGATATTAGTGGGATAAAAATGTAAAATGAGATAGTTTTGGTAAATCGAAGTAGGTAAGGTCACTCTATGAGAGGTCGATTGGGGGATGGATGGGTCAAAGTGAGGGTAAAAGAGATTGGTAACGTTAGAGATAGTTTATTTGATCAAAATGAATTTTTGTAAGGTTACACAATATGAGAGGTTGATTAGGGTGTGGATAAATATGTAATGAGATGGTTAGTTATTCGAAATGAGGATAAAAAAGTGAGGTTGTGTATTGTAAAATATATGAGGATATGAGTCACGAGATAAAAGTTTAGTTGGGGATTGGTGACTGTTAGGATTGGGATTGTCGAAGGAGAATGGGGTCTCACAAAGCTAAACTCTTACACACATTATTCGGTAATAACTCTGTTAAAGGTTGATTTTCTCATCTCCATTCTACACAAGCCATCACAAACTCTTGACAAAGTCAAGGGCAAAACTGTTTGTTTCAACATGAAGCGACAAATAAATGGTTTGAAGATTCAGACAGAAAAGAACACAAGACACAAGAGTTCTTTATGGATGTTCGGAGTAAACTCTCCTACGTCACCCCTTCTTCTCGACTTCGAGAAGGATATTCTTATCAACCTTGGGAAGAATATTCACTAAAAGACTTTGGTTTGAATACAATTCTTATACAAACCCAATCGGACAACCAGGACTTAGACACTGCTTGTTTTTGAACTCCTAGTACACAACACTTGTTGAATAGATAATGTATATTCAACATACAAATAATCACACATATGTAAAGATTAATATAATGCTTTGTATGTGCTGTCTCTCAAAGAAAATGCTAAGGAAAGAGCTTGAATATATATTTGTAGAGAGTTTAATTAGCAAGAGAGTCCTGATCATCAAGTCTGCTTGTTGTTCTTCCTTTAATTTTCTTATATATTCAAAGCATAGAAATGGTCATATCTGCTTCACCAACGGACCTGTTGACTTCAAATGACACTAGTCCTCTTTTGATTGGATGAGCTTCAGAATGACACAATAGAGGAGATCTTCGTTGATCTTGTCTGTTCTTGATGAGTGAAAGCCAAAATTCATTTAATGGAACCTGCTGTACTAAGAACGTTTATTTTAGAGGATTTGAATAATTTTGGTATATGATAGTCTTCTTTAGGACTGTCTCTTTGCTGCTGTGTTAGACTGCCCGTCCCAAATTGGTGAAACGTTGCTTTGCTAGACTGCTCATAACGAATTCTTAATATAGAGATGAGATTAATTAGGTAGCTTTCGAAATCATTTAATACTGGACTTGCATTTAATGCCGAATTCATTTAATAACGGAGAGCCCCTTAAATGTCGAATTCATTTAATACCGGACGCCTCATATTAAATATCGAATTCTGGGAAGCCGATCTGTGGGAAACCAGAATGGGAAGCCAATCTGCACGGGGAGCCAATATGTTAGGATGTCGATATCTGGAAAGTCGGACGCACGCTTTCTAGAATGACGAAATCTAAATAACCGATTCGACGTGCCCTTGCAAACTAGCGATCTCGCCTATGTGGCAATTTATGTATTTGCTCAGCTTCCTTGAAATAATAAAACTTTAATTATTATTTGCGTTTGGTGAGATTCGAACCCTAGTCACCCGTGTGACTAGCGGAAGTACTAACTACTGTACTACAACACCTTGTTTTTATCTTTAAAATTATTAATATACTTGATATGACTTAACAATTATATATAATTTCACTTATATATATAATTGAACTTAGTTTTATTCATTCATTATCAAAACTCTTTCATATCTAACAATTTCTCCCTTTTTGGTTATTTAAACTAAATATTCAAAACTTGGTAATTTTATAATTATTGACTAATTCTCCTAAGTTAATTAGCAAATTTAATCTTATAATTTCTCCCTTTTTGATTATTTGAACTAAATATTCAAAACATGGTACTCTTATAATTGTTGGCTAATTTTCTTAAGTTGATTAGCAAATTTAATCTATCAATTTCTCCCTCTTAGATTATTTAGAATAAATTATCAAAGCCTGTTGTTTATTTCTTAGCAGTGACCAAAATGAAGAGTAAAATAGATGGGTGATGTTGGAGATTGTTGACTTGACCAAAGTGAAAGTGTAAGGTCACATATAAGAGGTCGATTATTGGGGTGGATAAATATGAAATGAGATGGATGGTTAACTGAATTGAGGATAAAAAAGGTCGGATTGTATATTGTAAAATATGTTAGGAGATGAGTTATTTGACAAAGTAAAATCAAGGTCTCGAGTTGAGAGGTTGATTGTGAATTGGTGGATAAATGTGGAATGAGATGGTTAATTATTCAAAGTAAGAGTAAGGTGACGAGATGAAAGGTCAATTGAGGTGGATAATGTGGAATGAGATGTGTATGAGGATAAGAATATCGTATTGTTTATTACAAAATATATGAGAAGATGAGTTGTTTGATGAAGTAAGTAAGGTCTTTAAGTGAATAGAGGTCGATTGTGATTGGTGGATAAACATGGAATGAGATGATATTTGATTAGTTGAAGTGAAAGTAAGGTAAAGAAATAGATGTCGATTTAGAAATAACTGATATTGGTGGTTAAAATATGCGAGAATATTAGTTGTTTTACCAAAGTGAAAGTTAAGGTCAGGAGATAAAAAGTCTAATTTGAATTGGTATCAATGTGGAATGAGATGGTTGGTCAGTCTGAGTGCTTTAATATACGAGATGAGAGGTCAATTGAGCTCAAATGTGCTCCTACAGCAACATTATCGTGCAAAAGGATTTGAGAAGTATTCTGAATTGATATCATGTCTATTATTGGTCGAACAGAATAATGAGCTTTTGATGAAAAATCATGAGGCGCGTCCAACTGGATTGACTTCATTCCCTGAAGTGAATGTGAAATCATATAATTATAGAGGGCAACATCGTGGTCCTAGTCACGGTCATTTTTCAGGTCATTCCCACAAAAATGGTCGTGGACGTGGTGGTGGTCATATGATAAAAGGGAAGAACAATAAACATATACATGATAATAAAAGGGAACAAATCAATAAGACTGTGGATAACAAATGCTATCGTTGCGGTATGAATGGTCATTGGTCGCGTACCTGTAGTACGCCAAAATATTTTATCGATCTTTATCAAGCATCACTAAAAGTAAAAGGGTCCATCGAGACCAACTTGGATTTCAATGATGAAAAAATGATAATGGAGACCAACTTGGTTTCGGCTTCCGGTGATGATAAAATAACTTTTGGTCTCGATGATTTCTCCCAGTTTGATGTAGCTGACTTTCTTGTCGAGCATAAAAATTAAAATGGGATCATTGTATATTTGAGTTTATTTTATAATGTTTAATAAAAATTTCTAAATATATATATATATATATATATATATTATTATAATAATAAATAAAACTTATATTTTATCGATACTATATTTAGTTTGATGTTGTGTTTGAATTATTATTATCGGTTCATGTATTCATTTATTATTAATATTTATTTTATTCAATAAAAATGAAGATTTCTGGAAGCGAATACTTGATGAATGAAAAATACAGTTGTCTCGTAGACAGTGCATAAACACATACTATTTTGAAAAGCAATAGATTTTTTTACTTCTTTGGTGATGAATGAGACATGCGTGAATACGATATCGGGTAGTTCAAAAATTATTGAAGGCTCCAAAAGAGTAAATATTATATTACCCATAGGAACAAATATTTGTGTGTATAATGCTTTATATTCGTTCAAGTCTTAAAGAAACTTGTTGAGTTTTAAAGATATCCCCAGAAATGGATATCACATTGAGACTTATGAAAGTAATAAAAAAATATTTATCTATCACGAGTATCATCTCGGTTAAAAAATATTTCTTAGAAAAATTACCCGCAGTTTCTTTTGTATTATATCTCACAAACATAAGTGTTGACAAAGTACATGTGGTTAAAACCAGAAGTTTGTCAATCAAAATATTTTTATTACATGGCATGATAGATTGGGACATCCTGGAGCTATTATGATGCGAAGAATAATTAATCATTCATGTGGGCATTCATTGAAAAACCAAAAAATATTCTACCCAATGAATTTTCTTGTGTTGCTTGTTCACAAGGAAAGTTAATAATAAGGTCATCATCATCTAAAATCAGGGTTAAACCCTTAAAATTTCTTTAAAGAATACAAGGTGATATATGTGGGCCTATCCACCCACCATGTGGACCATTCAGATATTTTATGGTATTAATTGACGCATCAACAAGATGGTCACATGTGTGTTCTTTATCAACTCGCAATCAAGCATTTACAAGATTGTTTGCTCAAATTATCAAATTACGAGCTCACTTCCTAGACTATTTAATTAAATCTATTCGTCTTGATAATGCTAGAGAATTCACATCTCAAGCTTTTAATAATTATTGTATGTCAATTGAGATAAGTATTGAACATCTAGTAGCACATGTTTACACACAAAATAGCCTCGCAAAGTCATTAACAAAATGTCTTCAATTAATTGTAAGACTATTGCTTATGAAAACAAAACTTCCAATACAAGCTTAGGGACATGCTATTTTACATGCGGCAACATTAATTCGTATCAGACCCACAAATTATAATGAGGTCTCCCCTATTGAAATGATTTATGGTTAGGAAACAAATATTCCCCGTTTAATAATTTCGGATGTGCAGTATATGTGTCAATTGCTTCACCACAACGCACAAAGATGGGACCTCAAAGAAGATTGGGGATATATGTTGGATATCAATCACCGTCTATAATTAAATATCTTGAGCCATTGACGGGTGATTTATTCACGGCACGATTTGCCGATTTTCATTTCGATGAAATGATATCTCCAACATTAAAAAGGGAAAATAAGCAGTTGGAAAATGAAGTAATCTGGCATGAGTTATTATTAGCTCATTATGATCCTCGTACAAAGCAATTTGAACTTGAAGTTCAGTAAATTAACAATTATTAACTTGCAAAATTTAGAAAATCAATTTCCAAATGCCTTTATTGACCTAAGAAAGTTATAAAGTCTTATATTTCATCTGCAAATGCTCCAATTATGATTGATGTTCTTGAAAGACAACCATTACCGCTAATGAACCTAAAATGCAAGTGAAGTGTGATAGACTAGTCGGGTCCAAAGATAAAAATTCTCGAAAAAGAAAAGAAGCTCAAATTGAGAAAACAGTTACTCTAAAAGAGTATTCAGTCATCGAAAAAATGATTCCGGAGGAATCACATGTATATGAAAATGAAGAGATCTCTATAAACTATGTTTTGACTGGAAAAAGAAGGAATCGATATCAAATTGACATCGATGAAAAACATTTATATGCTATAACATGCAATATTGTTAATGAAGATGAGGATATTGAACTAAAGTCTATAGAAGAATGCAGGTAGAGAAATGATTGGCCAAAATGGAAAGATGTGATTGAAGCTGAATTAAAATCGCTCGCAAAACATAAAGTTTTTGGACCTATCGTTCGTACCCCCATAGGTATTAAACCGATAATTTATAAATGGGTATTTATAAGAAAATGAAATGAGAAAAATGAAATTGTCAAATATAAGGCACGACTTGTAGCCTAGGAATTCTCACAAAGACCTGGTATTGATTATAAGGAGACATATTATATCATGTGGTGGATGCAACAACATTTATATATTTGATATGTTTATCAATACACGAGAAGTTGTATATGAGATTAATGGATGTTGTTAGGACATATTTATATAGCTCCCTTGAGAACAGCATATACATGAAACTTCCTAAAGGATTTAAAATGCATGAAGCATGTAGTTCAGATCGTCGAGACCTTTACTCGGTTCAATTATGCAGATCTCTATATGGATTGAAACATTCTAGACGTATATGTTATAAAAGTCTTAGTGAATATTTGTTAAAGAATGGATTTCAAAATGATCCAATATGTTCATGTGTGTTTATCAAGAGATATGGATCACAATTTTTAATAATTGCAATTTATGTGGACGATCTAAATATTATTGGAACAACAGATGAACTATCAAAAACAATTGATTATCTCAAGAAAGAATTTGAGATGAAAGATCTCGGGAAAAACAAAGTTATGTATTGGCTTGTAACTTGATCATTTTGAGAATGGAATTTTTGTCCATCAATCTGCTTATACATCAAAAGTACTAAAAATGATTTTATTTTATAGATAAAGTGCATCCCTTGAGTAGTCCAATGATCGTGAGATCGCTTTATGTAAATAAAGATCCATTTCGACCTCATATGAATGATGAAGAATTAATTGGTCCTGAAGTACCATATCTCAGTGTTATTAGAGCCTTAATGTATTTAGTTATCATACTAGACCCGATATATCATTTGTAGTAAATTTACTAGCGAGATATAGTTCTTCACCGACAAAGAGACATTGGCATGAAGTTAAACATATTTTTCGCTTCCTTCAAGAAACTATGGACATGAGATTATATTATCCATATGTATGTGAAGCTGAATTGATTCGATACACAGATGCAGGATATTTATCTGATTCAAATAATGGTAGGTCTCAAATGAGTTACGTATTCACATATTGTGGTACAGAGATCAATTAAACAAACAAGTATCGCTACATCTACAAATCATTTAGAGATCATAGCTATTCATGAAGAAAGTCGAGAATGTGTGTGGTTGAAATCAATTATGCATCACATTCGAGAATCATGTGGTTTATCAGTAAATAAGAATTTTCCAACAATTTTATACAAAGATAATGCTGGTTGTATTCTACAATTACAGGAAGGATATATTAAAGGCAATACAACGAAACACATATCGTCAAAATTCTTTTTCACTCATGATCTCCATAAGAAATTTGATATTGAAGTTTGTCAAATTCCTTCATCAGATAATCTAGCTGATCTATTTACAAAGGCATTGCCTAATACGACCTTTGAAAGGCTAGTGTATAAAATTGGCATGCGGAGATTTAAGAATATAAAGTGATGTTACAAAGAGGGGAGTATAATCCCACTAAGCATATGTATTGCACTCTTTTTCCCTTCACCGTGTTTTTATCCAACTTGGTTTTTCTGGTAAGGTTTTTAATGAGGCAGTATGCAAATGGCTTCCAAGGGGAGTATTATAAATATAATAATAAATGGATGTTATTATATATGACCTTTGGTCTTTCATATTTCATCATTAATAAAGACCTATCATTTTGTGTCATACATTTATTTCTCTTTGTTTTAGTCCTATAAATAGAACATGTATGGTGGTATGTTATAAAATGTCTAGTTCAATAAGTAATAAGATTCTCCCTCTTGACTTTCTCTTATTTTTTTTATTATTCGTTTAAAACAAAATATATATATATATATATATATTTATTTGTTATTAAAATATTAAGGATAGATTATAAAAATATCTGTAATATAAAATATTGTAAAATATAACCGTCAGAATATATTAGATTATTATTATAATCTAATATATCTAATATATTAGGTAAATATATTTATTAAACTAATAAAAAATACTAATGAATTTAATAATATATTAACACTATATTTACTGAATTTTTTATAACAATATTATAATATATTTTATTAGTATTTGTTATTAAAATACTAATGAATTTAATAATATATTATAATATTGTTATAAAAAAATCAGTAAATATATTTGTTAATATATTATTAAATTTATTAGTATTTTTTATTAGTTTAATAAATATATTTACATAATATATTAGGTTATAATAATAATTTAATATATTCTGACTGTATTTTCTTAATCTATCCTTAATATTTTAATAATAAGGATAGATTATCAAAATATCTGTGATATAAAATATTGTAAAATATAATATATTAGATTAATATTATAATCTAATATATTAGGTAAATATGTTTATTAAACTAATAGAAAATACCAATGAATTTAATAATATATTAACAAATATATTTACTGAATTTTTTATAACAATATTATAATATATTTCTATAAAATAACTTTAATTGTTTTACGTTTTGTTTTCATTTTCACAACCATATGTATTACTTGTGTATCTATATATACCGAGACCTCAACAACTTGAAGATTTAAATTGAAAGAAGAAATTAAGAATTTTGATTTGTTTGTTTTTTGTTTACTTAATTGATTTGAAAGATATGGGAAAGACTTTTTCTATTCAACTCATTGCCATTATGGTTTTGTTAGGTATTTTTTTTCATTCTAAATTAAGAAGTATTCTCACTTAGAGTTGCTATTAATATTTTTAATTATATATATATATAAATTTATTTATATGTTTGTACTACATAAATTTTTTAGATAATAAAATTTTAATAAAATTAATTTTGTTTTTTTTGAGTTTTGTTGATTAGAAAAAAAATATGATTCCAAAAATCTTGTCTCATGTATTGATAGGTAACAAGAGGGATTGTTTTTTAATTAGATTTAAATTAAAAAATATTTTTTTATATTTAAGAATGGAGAATGTAATTAAAAATAAATAATTTATGTAAAATTTATTGCTATTTTTTCTCTAATCGATAACTTATTCATTTTATATTCTTAGGTACACTATACTCGGAGGTATCAGAATGTAAAGAGTTGACTAAACACGATTGTCCCAAAGGGTATAAATGGTTTTGTATCATAAAAACTGCATGTGGTTGTACAAAAATTGATGAACCAGTTATTCAAGTAAATGGTTTATGTCGTTCCTCAAAAGATTGTAGATGTGGGATATGCGATTTTGGCACATGCACTTGTCATTAGGTGTAGTGGGATATAATAAAATTATTATGAGGGTTGGATTTTCATAATTTTGAAATTAATTGGAAGTATCCAACTAATGAATAAATATGTTTTATTTGAATATTTTAATTTATATGGTTGTCATTTTAATTCCAATCTTTATTATTTAACTATTTAACAAATTAAACATGTTTATTTAATTAGAACTCATGCATTATATGTTTTTAAACACAAACGATTGTACAGAGGATCTATATATAAAAAAAAATTGATACCTAACATATTTTTATAATATTAATATTGACTAAAGATATTTTCAAATTTTCTTCCATCCTTATAAATTATAAATCAAAATATTCATTTAAGTTACTTCTTTATTTTTCCTTCAATTATATACAAAATTGTTAGTATTCTTATCTTGAAATAACATAATATATATATAAAATGGTGTTACAAATAAATAAAAATAAAATAAGATATACAAAGAACGAAATCACCGATTGAGATGTTGATTCGAGGCATGTTTTTGGCACATTTCCCTTAAAGCAGTTTCACCGTCTCCCGTTTGTGCTAAAGCTTATCGTAGATGGCTGTCTTTCAGGGTACAACGAATCTAGTAGTGATTCTGCACCAGAATCACTACACAACGAACTTTATCAACGTACCTAAACTATCATCGGGATCAAAACAGAATTATGTGAAACCACAATTAAAATGATCAATGGAAGGTTTTTCTGAAAAACTAAGAACTAGCTAGCTTCTTGTGATGTTGAAAATAAAAACTAATAAAGTTCATTTAGGGTGATTGAAGGATAAAAAGTTATGTAATTCTGCAATTGTTATTGTCTCTTCGACAATGTTGGATCAATTGAGATATTATATAAAGATAAATTAGTCAAACAACATAATGACTAATTTCTTTAACGTATGAATAAAATCATTTAATGCAATCAATTGAATTTACATCAATTGTATTTGAAAGGTTTCAACGTATGCATTTATCATTGCATTTCAATGAAAAATTCTCTTTTACATATTGATATTAATACCCCGTTTAACTGACTCATTCAATTAATATTTAATCCACATATACTGATTTATTTTTATGCAATAAAATGCATTTTGCAAATAAATTAAACCCCACTTGGATTAATGGAAAATTATACATTTTGTTATTTTTTCATTGTGGACAAATTCACTAACTCGATTTTATTTTTGGAATTCACCCATTCAATTTTATTTTTGAATTCTCATTTCCATTCATATAATGGAAACCATCTACATAGTCTAAATTCCAACAATCCCCCACATGAATAGAAATTGAAAAATTAACTCGGTGAAAGGTTCAACAGTTGAATTCTACATAGGATAGGTAGGTGTAACCTTTTGAACCTTCTCTTGTGAAAACATATAACTTTACTTGCTGATTAGTAGACTCGATGTCCTTGAACTATTCTGCCTTTTGTGTAAACGATTACACACTTTCACATAGAATTCTCCCTGATACATGTCAAGTTCTCATAGTTGTGTCCGTTTTGGCCATGGAACACGCGCCTAGTTCTGTGAGAGGATCTAGAATTGAGTCGTGCAATTCCTTCGAAGCGGCCCCACTTCTCCCTCACATAGGTGATCTCTTTTCTCACAAACAATCATTAAAAGTGATATGTTTATCCTCTTCAAAATATATATTGTTCCGTTATAGAATTAATCCTCACAATAACTTTCCAAGTCAATACAATTAGGTTGTCCCAATGAACCTAGTTCTTGGGATCTCCAGTCTTCATAGGTTGGGTTTTCCTTCAAACCAACTTATAGTAGGCTAACGTCTCAAAAGACTTCAAACTAACTCTCTATTAAATAATTTAATTAGTGGATCCACAATGTTATGTTTGACTTACATAGTCAAATTTGATAACTCCATTAGAGAGTATAGTCTAATGACATCATGTCTAAGACGTGTACGTCTAGACTTGTCATTGACTTTAAGTTTGTTCAATTTCAAATTACTATCACAATAATTAAAAATTTTCGTTGGTACATTCTTAGATAACCTTGGAATATCTTCTAATAAGAAGCATAGTAACTCGTACATGTTTACCATTTAAACATTTTTTTTTATGAAAATATTGTTTACTTTACTAACTAGTAGACAAAATGTCTTTGAACTATTCTTCATTCGTATAAATATTTATATATTTTGCATAAAAATATTTTATTTTATGACATAAATCAAAATTATAGATTATAACGTTTAATCTATCAAACATAATTTTTTAGAAGATTTTCATACATAGATTGCACTTCTAAGTGTAAACATATTCACTTTTAGACGTAAAGTCATTCATTTAATAATATCAATATATATCATTTGATAACAACATGATATTTCGTGTAGTGCAATTCACATCCTTAATGGATTTAATCATTTTTCTCGTAATTTTCAACGATAAAATATCTTACAAAAGACACGTAATGAAAAACTTTTAATTGTCTTCGTGATATATATAATTGACATATCCACTTTTTAATAAAAGTATGATCAAATATTTTATATCATTATTAAAAATTTGTTATAAGTCATATCAAGACTTTATAAACTTTCTTTTTCATTTATTTCATAAAATTCTTTTGAAGACATTGGTTCTTCAAAGTTTTATGAAAATAATGTCAAAATATGACACGTTTCTTGATTTTAAAATCTTCAAATTCAAAATATTGATTTGAACACCAACTCAGCAAATATAAACAAGACATTTTCTTGTTATTTTATTTCTTTTTGTAAAATTGTGTAACTTTATCTTTTATAGAGAACATATTTCTATAACAACAAATTATTTTTACATAATATACACAATTATTTTTGTGTTATTATCAATAAAAATATTTGTCCCCACATTCGTGTTGGTACCATTTTTTTTAAATCACACATTTATGATTTAAATCAATGATTTTCTAATCAAGAATTGTCACACCATTCTTTTACGATTTTCTTTTGTTATACTTTTCATACAATATAAATTAGATAACTTTATTATAAATATTTAATTGAATAAAACATAATTTCTATAAAAGAGATTAGAATGTTTATTCATATATAAATCATTCTTCACATAATGTCTACAAAAGAAATTATAATATTTAATCAATTAAAATATTTACTTCATCACATTATTTCTATAAAAGAAATTAGAATATTTAATCAAATAAATATTCACCATGTCATATTATTTCTACAAAATAAATCATAATGTTTCAAGCATCTTTGGCCGAAGTCGCTTAAACATTTATATTGGTTGCACGTTTGCATCCCATAATATCGGCACGTTTGTCATATTATTTCTCAAATCAAACACAACTTTTCTTGTAATTATTAGATTTCAAAAACATCAAATTAAACAATTCTTTAAGAAGAAATTGAACCATGTATATCAAATGTATAATTTAATAACATAATCAAATGATATGTCATATATATTATAATTAATTTATATATTTTTAAGCAAATACGTTTTTAAAATACATCAATAATTGACCATTTATCTTAAATTAAATATAGAATAACTAATTATTATAACTAATTATTCATGTCATTAATTCGTCAATTTCTTAGTTAATAATGACTTTTAACTTTCCACATGAGTTATTGTATACGAAAAGACACAATAATTTTACGAAAAAATTTAGTATTTTCTATTAAAATAAAATAGATATACAGAATATGTATTCACGTGTGTATATAAATAACAAGTTAATCATACATATTATGAATTAACACAAATCATCATATTATTAATTAATATGAATGTTATATATATTAGCAATCACTTAGAAACACAATATATAACAACTAATGTACTTCATGTCTTACTCGAAGTAATTATATTATCGTTCTTTGATCGATAATCCATGTGAAGCAACAATGCTCAAACCAAATCTCGATAGATCGTTCTCACCAAGATAATTTTACGAAGATAATTACGACTCACATAGTCGTCTCTTTGAACGCATTAATATAATGAGCTCTAACACAAATGACATTCATTTTATGTCATCAAATGATTAATCACACAAGTTCTATAAAAGAAACTCTAACACAAATGACATTCATTTTATGAAATCAAATGATTAATCACACAAGTTCTATAAAAGAAACTCTAACACAAATAACATTAATTTTATGTCATCAAATAATTAATCACACAAGTTCTATAAAAGAAATTAAAATGCTTCAAAATATAAATGAAAAAGTCATTTTAGCAAATTAAATTTCTACACAAGAAATTGGTTAAGTGCACCAATTTATTTCATAATTTATACACAAGAAATTAGAATGATTCAAACATCCATGGTTAAAATCATTTTGACAAATTAAATTTCTAGATAAGACACTATTATGGGCACTCATTCATCTCATAATTTCTACATAAGAGTTTCAATACAACGATAAAGAAATCATTGACTATAGTCATTTTTACAATTATTGACTATCCCATTCAGCTCATAATTTTTACACAAGAAATTGGAATGGTTTCAACGTGTGAATGACTAATGTCATTTTATCACGTCCGATTTCTACAAAAGAAATCATCTCTTCAGCTGGATTCGAACAGGGGATCTCCCTACCACCACACACCATTACATATAAACTTTGAACCACTACGCCAATGCTCCTTTTGATTGTTGTACCGCTTTTATGACCTTTTATCTTCTTTACAAAGACAACTTATACTTCATATTTGACTAAACTCTGTCAACAAATGAATATATACACATTTAAAATGATAACTTGTTACCATAATAAAATGTAATATATAAAACAATGTATAAATAAATATATATTTCTCTTTATTTAGTAAATCATCTTACCATATTCTTATTAATTACCTTGCTTAATTAATTTAAGAAGGTATATATTATAATTAATTATTTTAAAACTGAAACCATATGTTTCAATTATAATTAATTTTAACATCATAAATTTTATGAAAATTGAAAGCTAACATATTAGTTATTTTCTTATTTTCATTTATTATTATTAATAATTTTAATAATCAAACAAATCTTTAAATAAAACTAGAATAAATTAAATTATTGTGTTCTAATTTATTTTCTATATAACATTTGTATAATAAGGTTATGTTTGTTACCAGGTATAAGAATGTAGAACTATATCTATAGTAAGTTGGATATGTTGTTTGGTTGTTTATTATTTATATCTACATAATTATTTAGCTATAATTTATACCTTTAAAAGGGTATAATATAGTATCTACTTTAACTAGTTACAAGCATGTATAAGGTTTAATATTCCATTTTTACCCTTTAGTTTTATAATTATTAAAATTTTAATTTCTTTATTAAATTTAAAATATACTAATAAAAATATAAATTATGACTAAATACTTATTTATTTTTAACTATGTTTAATTTTATAATTTAAATAATAATAATAATAATAAATAAGTAATTACTTATTTTTATTTGATTTTTTAATTTTTATATATTTTATTTATCTCTTTAAATAAAAACTTATATTTTTTAATTATAAAAAATTAAATGTGAAAATTTTATATATAGTTAAATATTATAATTATTTTAAAAAACTAATAATTTTAATTCAAAAATAATAATCATATATAAAATTAATTTATAAAATAAAATTATATTTATAATTAGTCATATATATAAATTTAATTTATAAATTTATGAATAAATTATATTTATAATTAATTATGAAAATTAGTGATATTATTTATAATTAATATAACTTATATCTATTGAATTTATTTTTGAAATTAATTCATAATTATACCATTTTAATTTCAAATATTATTTTATAAAGTTATTATTATTAATATTTATTTTATATAAATAATTAATATTTTTTATATATAAATAATTATAATAATACATAAATTTAAAAATTAATTATTAAATATTAATTTATATATAAATAAATTTTATTTATATAATTATATAAATTAAATTATATATAAAATAATACAAACAGTATTATTTATATTAAAATTTGCATTTATATGTTAATTATATATTGTTTTTGTATTAATTTTAATATAATTAATAATACAAAATATCTTTAAAATAAATATTAAAATAAAAAATAATTTATATAAACATAAGGGTAAAATAGTCTTGTAAACTTTGTACTACTTTCTTATACCACTAATCAAACACAAAATAATAAAACCTATATATTTTATACTCCCTACCAAACACTAATAACTTATATAATTTATATCTCGTAATACCTCTTACAATTTATACCCCATACAACTTATACTTATTTAACTAATACTACCTACCAAACGCCACCTGAATATACATATTAATGTTTCTTCAGAAAATTTTTATATCAAAATATATTAGCTTATAAAATTAAACTTCAGTAACATAAGAACATATGTGTTAATAATCAACATATTTATATACAATAAAGACTTATCTTTATTTGTTGATTTTGTTTTCCTTAAAATGAATCTTTTTCATTTTTTTGAAATAAGTATCATCTCTTTCGCAACACCGCAACTCGTATTTCTGAAACATCAAAGTCAAAAAAGAATTCGATGGCGCAAGCTCTTAAATAGTTTAGCACAAAGAAACTGTTTTAAGATTGTTAGTATTCTTGTCTTGAAATAACAGAATATATATATATAATGGTGTTACAAATAAATAAAAATAAAATAAGATATACAAAGAACGAAATCACCGATTGAGATGTTGATTCGAGGCATGTGCTTGGCATATTTCCCTTAAAACAGTTCCACCGTCTCCCGTTTGTGCTGGAGCTTATTGTAGATGGTTGTCTCCCAGGGTACAACGAATCTAGTAGTGATTCAACACCAGAATCACTACACAATGAACTTGACCAACGTACTTAAACTATCACCGGGATCAAAGCAGAATTGTGTGAAACCACAATTAAAATGATAAATGAAAGGTTTTTCTGAAAAACTAAGAAGTAGCTAGCTTCTTGTGATGTTGAAAATAAAAACTAATAAAGTTCATTTAGGGTGATTGAAGGATAAAAAGCTATGTAATTCTGCAATTGTTATTGTCTCTTCGTCGACAACGTTAGATCAATTGAGATATTATATAAAGATAAATTAGTCATCAACATAATGATGACTAATTTCTTTAACGTATGAATAAAATCGTTTAATGCAATCAATTGCATTTACATCAATTGTATTTGAAAAGTTTCAACGTATGCATTTATCATTGCATTTAACTGACTCATTCAATTAATATTCAATTCACATATATTAATTTATTTTTATGAAATAAAATGCATTTTGTAAATAAATTAACCCCACTTGAATTAATAGAAAATTATACATTTTGTCATTTTTCCATTGTGAACAAATTCACTTATTCGATTTTATTCTTGGGATTCAACTATTCAATTTTATTTTTGAATTCTCATTTATATTCCTATAATGGAAACCATCTACCTCATCTAAATTCCAACAATACAAAATAACACATAGTATACAATCTATTTCATTAAACATTGTATTATTATAAGCTATTAGATTTTCATATCAATTGTAAAAATAAACGGGAAGGGTTATATTATTATTAGTAATTATTAGATTCTCATATCAATTGTAAAAATATGTTATAAATTTTTCTCTTTATTTTTATTATACTATATATTAACTTCATTAAAATGTTAATTTGAATTAAGAAAGATAAATTGACAATTAACCATAGTTACTATCATTTTAACTTAAAATATATCTAATAACTAAAAACCTATTCTTACGAAACTAACTTAATATATTATTTAAAATATTAATACTACTATTTAATATTTAATAATTTATTAGTTTAAATTTCGTACAAGAATAATATTTAAAAAACATTTATTAATTTATAATTTTTGAGAAGTTAATCATTATAAAAAGGAAAAGTTGTATTTCTTCTAAAGCTTACACTTATAGCCGACTTTAATAAACCATATAGGTTGAGAGGTCCATCTTTTCTAGAAATAAAATTATAAGAAATCAGAGCTGCACAAGGTTGGGAGTCCCAGGCCATTAAAAACAAATTGTATATATTTGATATTATACTAAAAATATTAATAATTTGGTATTGTATTTAACATAAATAATTTAATTTAGTTAATTAAAAGTTATAATAGTTTGGATAAGATCTTGTTAAAACATTGGTAATGTATTTATTTTAATTATTTTTTTAGAAACATAGGCAGATGCAAAGTTGCAACCGCTTGGCTTGCCTTACCCTATGTCAATCTAGTACAGAAGTAACTAATTTAGATTGATAATTTGGTTAGCATTAAAATTTACACAGGTAATCTATTTCAGAATGCATGTTAACACTTCTCTTTTGACTTTTTTTTAGAATGGGATCCCTTCTCGATTATAAGCCATTTAGAGAAGAGTAATAATGCGAATAATAAATGAAAATATTAATCATACCGTTTCACGAATACCTTTACTAAAATAAAAATAAAATAAAGATACAAAATTTAATAAAATATAAAAATACTAGAAAAAAATAAATTTAAAAATTTAAAACTATATATTTGAAGAAAAAATAGATTAAAAAATGTGAAAAGTTAAGTTAAGTAAATTTTAAATAAGAAAAAATTAACTATATAAAAAATTTGAAAGTTTAATAACTAGAGCCTAATTTTGTAAGAATATAAGAAAAAGAAAACAAAACATGAAAATAATAATAAAAATACAAAATCATGAAAAAAAACAAATTATCAAATTGAATAAACACTTGAAAAAACATTTAAAATTTTAATGCTTATAATTTGTTTTGAAATAATAAATAATATATTAATTTATTTAATTAAATATCAAACCAAATTAATATAATTGTTTTAACTTGTTTTTAAATATTAATTTATATATTTTTATAAATTTTTGAAATAGATTAAAATTATTTTAAAATTAAAAAATATAAAAAATTATTTTATATTTATATTTATATAAATTATTATTATATTTTAAAATATAATAAAAAATTAAAAAAATATTATATAAGAAAGAGAGAAGTCATAGTTTGATCACCTGAATATCATTTAACTCTAAAGCCTACTAGATAAACCTATATGGTTAAACAAATATTTGTAAATTCTTTTAAAATTTTATCTTGGACTACAGCATACGTGTGATGAGATGACCGAGACATAATTTTAAATATTTATTTCTAATTAAAAAATTTTCAATCTTTTCTTTATTAATAATTTATTTTTTATTTTTTTAATCTTTATTAATAATTTATTTATATTATTAATTTATAAATATATAAAAATTTATCAAGATAATCTAACTCAGATTATAATTACTAATATTTGAATAAATATAACTCAAATTATTAATTATTAATATTCAATGATAAATAAAAAAAAAATATTTAATAATAAGAGTTAACCCAATATTATAATATAAGAAAAGATAATATATAATATTTTGAGTTAATTAATTAAATTTATAATAAATTTAATAAAAAAATATAAAAAAAAAATTAAGGAGAGAAAAAAGGAGAAATAATTAATATAAAAGTTAAGAAATTTATATTTAATTTTTTATTTTCTTAAATATATATATATATATCAAATATTATATATATTTAAAAATATATATTTTATTTATTATTATCCTATTGATATTTAAAAAAATTATTAATAAAATTAAAGATATAAAACATAAATTATTAATAAAGAGAAGAGAGATAAATTATTAATGAATAGGAGAGAGATAAATAAACATTAAATTATGATTAGTCATCCGCTTAATTACTCTTACACATTATTTTGCTACACATTAGAAAATTTTTTCTCCACCTAAAGAGAAATTATAATTTATATATAAGTTACAAACAAATTATTTCATATCTAAAACTTATTAAATTTAATGGGCGAATATTATAAAAATTTTACTGCTGTTATATATTTTAATAATATATACCATATCAAAATTTATTTGTCTAATTATAATTTTACCATGTGTAAAATTAGGATGAAAATAGGTATATGTATAAGATACATGTGGGAACGGGTTCAGACTTAACATTCTATCAATATATACTTAAACCGCAATGATTAATCGTACTATGAAGAAAAAACGAACATAGCATTCTATCAATATATACTTAAATTGTGAAAAGGAAATATTAGGAAAACAATTTTCTCTAAGATTCTATTGTAAGATTAACTTAACATGCTTTGAAAAATTAATTATTGATTTTTAAATCATAAGCATTAAAATAATTTTCACAATTTTCAGTAACATAAAACAAAGTTAATTTAAAAAAATCACATAAATCAAAGTTAATTTAAAAAAAAATTATTATTTATTATAATTGATACAATTTTCAATAATTATAATAACGGATAATAATATTGTAAGCATTAAAATTTAACGTATTCTATTTTTAAAATAATGTTATTATTTTTAATAATATTTTAAATTTTTATATATAAAATAATTCAAAATTCAAAGAAGGGATTAAAACCTAATTAAGGGTTAATTGTTGTGATAATCAAACATTAGTTAGGAAAATTATTCAAAATATAAAAATAATTTGATGATAAAATATTGTATTTATTTTACCCAAAATAGACCAAAGAAGAGATTAAAAATATTTAATTGTGACTTAATAATAAATTATGTTTAATTTATGACTTAAAGCAATTAAATAAAATATTCCAAATTTTCAAAAATATTCAAAAAAATTAAAATATGATCATAAATTATTATAATTCTAAAAATATTTTTTATGAAGAAAATACGTAAAAAAATTGATTAAAATCAAATTTTAATAACATTTTTTAATAAAAAATAAATTCTAATGATCCTGTGTAGCAGAAATTATTTTTAATCTTTGTAGTAGGAATTTGGACAATCAGATGAGTGCCCAGGCTTCATCCAACAACCTAAACGCTCCCATGCAATCGGATGTAGTGAAGTCACGCGCACGCCCCAAACTAGATCAACTAACGGGATGGACTAACCTCATTAGTCAAACGAGCTGACCGCGGACAGAACCCAGCGTTTTGTCACTCGAACCGACGTCGTCCAACTCGTTCTCTTTGGTGAACTCGCAACCTCGACGGAAACGTGACACACTGGCGCGCGATCTTTTAAAAGCTCCAGCATCCTCATTTCTCAAGCATATCCGTTGATTTTTCGGCCACGTTCTTCTCTCGTCGTTGCCTACAAAACCCCCTTATTCAGAAGCCTTATCTTGTCATGGATAAGGCTGCCAGCAAAATGGATAGAACTTAGGGATAAGTTCGTCGGAGGGTAATTTCAATCTGAATTACCTCTCCTCAACCGACCTATCCCTACTATAAAACTCATCAATGCTCTGTGAAGCAAATCATCAAAAAATCATAGCTCCTTACAACTTGAATCGACATATTCAAAATTCCGGCCAAGAACAGTTTTTGTGAAAACTATCTCCGGTGATCCCAACTTCGATCTAAGCTTCGGGAAAGCTTCCAACACCTCCCTAGATTGTTCTTTAGTTGTTGGTATGCTTCAAAATCATTTGTATTATGATTTCTTATTAGAAATTTGATTTTTTTCAAATTTTTGAAGTTTGATTAGTTTGATCTATTCTTGTGCTTGATTGTGGAATTGCTTTGTTTAAAATCATTCTATATATCATGTATGAACTTTCTGGTGAAAGAAATCATATCAAATCAACCTAAATAAAGATTTTCAAAATTTTGAATTTTTGAAAACTAGATTTTTAAAAAACATCCTTGGTTTTAATCTGAATTTTTTGATTTAGTTAGTTGTTATACATGTTTGTTGATATGTTAGAATGAATTTCAAACAACTATAACAACGTTTTGATCATGTTTGATCCAACTGCATTTTTAAAATTTAAACTTAAAAAACTGGAATTTTGAAATCTTGTGTTCTTGAGTTTAATTTGAATTTGTTGATTCAATTAGTTGTTATACATATTTGTTAACATATTAGGATGTATCACAAGCAAGTGTTTCATCATTTTGTTTAAATTGTGTTTTTGAAAATTTTTAGATTTTGATTCAATTTTCAAAAACCGTTTTATTGTTTGAATGATGTTCTTGTTTTGGTTGAGTTCAATTATATTCATTATTTCAAAGCTAATTAAACAAAAATCAGGCCTTGAAATGGCCTAATTTGAAAACTCCCAAAAATTTTCCTAGAAATTGTGTTTTGAAATTGATCTTTGTAAAGATCTTGAAATCCTGATTTATGTTAGGGATTTTGTTTTTCATGATTATATGAACTAACTGTAGCTTACCAATCATGATTTCATGATCTGAATCAAAAGTTATGTACTTCTAAAATTTCAACCAAAATAAGAAAACCTCGGTCCTAAGGTTTTAGCCTATGACTGGTAATCCTCAGTTTTGTTCTTCAGTCACGACCGAGAAATCGAACCCTGAGTCAGAACCTATGACCGAGAAAACTTAGCCTCTAAACGAGGACCAGGACCAATGTTCTTTAGGTTCGGCTGAGGACCAAGATTTGTGTTCTTTAGCTCCGATTGAGGACTAGGACCGGTGTTCTGTAACTCCGACCGAGGATCAGGATGGTGTTCTTGAGGAAGGACCGAGCCCCGTGACCGATGGTTTTAGCCTAGGACCGTGGAGCCCGACCGAGTTTTTTGACTTTGATATGATCGACTTAATCTATAAAGACGGGGGTCTGGTGATTGATGAAGGCTTATGAAAAATGGTTTGAAAGAAATCTTGTTAGGGATTTGATTCACTTTCTATTCTACGCAAACCCTTGTAAACACTTGAAACAGATCAAGTGCAGAAATGTTGATAAGAAAAATTAAGTAAGTTAATTTTCAAACCGGCCATACATTACAAGTTTTGAATATTTATTCTAAATAATCAAAAAGGGAGAAATTGATAGAAAAGTTAAGTAAAGTTAATTTTTGGAACCGGCCAGAAAACTAAACAACTATTAACTTCTATGTGCAGGAACAGATCGAATTGAATGAACCGGCTGGAACTTCATAAACCGGCTGAAGAACATCTCAAAGTAATCCAGCTCCAAATGATCAAGTCAAGATCAAGAGGAACCGGCCTCAAAATTCTCAACAGACCGGCTAGCAAAGAAAAGGCTACAATCCAGCCGGATCATTACATGACAGAGTCAACCGGAAACTAAGAAGTTACAAAGATGACGTAGTGTGACGAAATAGACGTGTCTTGAAGAAATAAAAGAAGATAAGATCCGATCAGAAGCATGCGATAAAAACAATGATGATTTGTTGATCCGACTCGGACAGCCGGAAGGTGCATGCCTGACACGTGTTCAAATCTGCAAACCGGTTACGTCATCTTTACCTGAGGAGTATCTGCATGCTTGCCAAGTGTTAGGAAGGTGAAACGTGCAAGCAACCTCTCTACACCGGCGTGACTCTGAATTAACCAATCCCACGGTGAGAGAAGAAAGTGATCGTTGGGATCATCTTCACTATAAAAAGAAGACGAAGCGACCTATTAATAACAAGTTACGAATATCTTAGAGAGATAAAGAAATCTCACGCGTGATCCCAAAACCGTTGTGTCATTTACCGAAAGCTATTTTTGTGTTGTGTTATTATATTACATCAAGAGTGAGTTGGTGTAACCGGCGAGTAGTGAGTTAAGGCTCGACCGACAGTGTAATTGTTGCAATCTTGAAAGTTAGTGGAGAACCTTCTCATAACCTGAGAAGAAGGGGTGACGTAGGAGGGTTTGCTCCGAACATCTATAAAAAATCATGTCTCGTGTCATTTCTTTTATCTCCGGCTTACTTACTTAACCTAACAACAAACCAAAACAATCTTACTCCTTAAATCAAAAACCGGTCCACTCATATTTCTAAAACCGACTCCTCATAAACATTATCCAAGTCGCATACGTTGCTTCAGACTGTAACAGACATTTCCGCCCTTGAACCTAGTTCAAGAGTCTGTGACAGTTTGCGAAGTGCTGAGAACGGTTATAGTCTCTAATCGGACTATCACCAAAGTGTGTTGCTTGTTGTAAGCGGCCACCCTTCCAGAAGCCGGAAACACCTCGGTTCTCCAAGGGTGTCCCCGATCCTAACAAATGTTTACTTAGGTTTGAAGCTAAAGATGAAAAATGAGAAGATGACAGAAATGAACAACACAGCAGTTTATTTATGGATGTTCGGAGCAAACTCTCCTACGTCACCCCTTCTTCTAACCACCAGAATGATTTACTATAATAAGCTTTGAATCAAATACAGTTTGCACACACTTAGCTCATTGTTGAACAGAACACACTCTGTTCAACTTACAAGATGAAGAATATCACTCATCTAAAGGATGCTTTGATTCTAACTCTCTCTTGATTAACACACAGTAAAACAAGAAAGCAGCTAACAGTTTCTGGATATCAAAATGATCGATTGAATTCTCTCTCTGTAATTCTGGCTTGTTTGCTTTCTTAGTTCTAGCTGTTCTTCCGTTGTCCTTAAGAATCTTTAAATATGAACAGGTACCAACGGTCGAATCTTCATAATGATATATGGCACTCTTCCATTGGAACGCCTCCATTGTACACAGCAGACTCTGAATACAAGGATCGTGGTCGTACACAACAAGTAGTGCGCCGAATATTTTTCAGAGATTTACCTGCAAAACAAGTAGTGCGAAGGATATTCGCTTACGTGTCATTAGTTAATTGGTTGTATCGGGCTGTCGTACTGATCTTCACTAGAAAGTGGAGTAGGAGTGGCGTACAGCTATAGCACGTGGGTAGGCGGGTGCTAGCTTCAAGCAACTGCTTAAGCAAGGCATTAGACATATTTCAATTAGACGACCTCGTCTAATGAAATCAAACGTCCTCGTCTAATAACAGAATCCATTAGACCATCTGGTTTAATGGGATTAGACTAACGTTTAATTGCAATCACTTCAGACTAATCTGACGGAGTTAGACTACACGTCTAACTTTCACCAGTTAGACTACACGTCTAACTTTCTATTTCTATTAGACTGTACATCTAACTCCACGAGTTAGGTTGTACGTCTAATTACAGTTTCAATTTCAGACTAGTCTAAAGGAGTTAGACTACACGTCTAACTTTCACAATTTATTAGACTGCACGTCTAACTCCATGAGTTAGACTGCACGTCTAATTACGAGTCCATTAGACTACACGTCTAACTCCATGAGTTAGACTGTACGTCTAATTACGGGTCCATTAGACTGTACTTCTAACTCCTTGAGTTAGACTGCACGTCTAATTACGAGTCCATTAGACTGCACGTCTAACTCCATAAGTTAGACTACACGTCTAATTACGGATTCCATTAGATTGCACGTCTAACTCCATGAGTTAGACTGCACGTCTAATTACAAGTCCATTAGACTGTACGTCTAACTCCGTGAGTTAGACTGCATGTCTAATTACGGATTCCATTAGACTGCACGTTTAACTCCATGAGTTAGACTGCACGTCTAATTACGAGTTCCATTAGACTGCATATCTAACTCCATGAGTTAGACTGCACGTCTAATTTCGAGTTCATTAAACTGCACGTCTAATTTCGAGTTCATTAGACTGTACGTCTAATTTCTCTAGTTAGACTGCACGTCTAACACCGTGCATCTAATACCAAATCGGTCTAATGAACCTCATTAGAACCAAGTCTAATGAAATTTGTTTTCAATACACCTACATCAAAAATGATTAGACGCATATATAATTCATTCATCATTTCATCATCAAAATTCCAATAGTCAAATTATTTCAACACATGGTCAAAATAATTTGTCCCAACAGACTTAGGACTAAGTCCTCCCTTTAACCTAGGACCGATTTTTCTAACCTATGACTAAGCCCTATTTTAACTCAGGATCGAGAGCCTTTATCCGAGGACCGTGGATTAGGATCGAGAACCTTTAACCTAGGAACGATGACTAGGAGTGGTAAAACAAACCTTAACCTTAGACCTAAGACTGATAACTACCTAACCCTATAAGTGGGAGCAACTTATTAAAATAACGCGGGAGCAACTTATCAAAGGAAAGCTACCATAATCATTCATGATATGATCAACAAAGAAGTGGAATTCTATGTCGACGATATGATCGTTAAATCCATGGATCGGAAAGAGTATGTCCAAAATCTAAAAAAATTCCTACAAAGGATTAGGAAATATGAACAACGACTTAACCTGAAGAAATGCACGTTCGGAGTCACCGTTGATGAAAATGTTGGTATTCTTAATCACCTAAAGAGGAATCGAAGTGAATCCCTCTAAAATAGAAGCAATAACGGATATGCTAGTACATCAAAATAAAAGAGAAGTTCGAGGATTCCCAAGAAAAATTCAATACATTTAGTGATTTATTAGTAAGCTTACCACGACATGAGATCCACTGTTTAAGCTTCTAAAAAATGACCAAAAATCTATATGAGATGAAAATTGTCAACAAGAATTTGACAAAATTAAAATTTATCTGAAATCACCATCAATCCTTATTCCGCTTAAACCCGACATCCCCCTCATAATGTATCTCACTGTAACAGAAATAACAATGGGAAGCCTTTTGGCTCAAGAAAATGAGGATAAACTCGAGACAGTTGTTCACTATATATCAGTAAGAGAATGAATGAATATGAATTTAATTACACTCCAACTGAGAAAGTAGGAAGTAGAAAAATGTTCATTTATCCAAACACATGAGCTACCTATTCATAAATAAAACTTGAAACTATCGACGAACAGATTTCAACTAATTGTGAAGGTCACTTTGAAAAAAAGATGGCAGAAAATATTATGTTGAGATTACCCCTTAAAAGGCAAAAGAACCCAATATCAGTACTACAAAAGCTAAACAAGCAGTTGAGTCTTCACAAACTCTATATGGTGATAGGTACAAGAGGTCATTTGTGTATGATTCACCAAAAACCCTATATGTTAATAGGTACTTGAGATCATTCATGAATGATCCAAGAAATACTCTATCTATTTATAGGTACATGATATCGTTTTTATACGATTCAACAAAAACTCTATATGTTGATAGGTACATAATATCATTCGTACATGATCCAACAAAAACCCTATCACTTGATATGTACATGATATTGTTTTTATATGATTCAACAAAACTCTATTTGTTGATAGGTACGTGATATCATCCATACATGAACCAATAAAAACCATATCTCTTAATAAGTACATAATATCGTTTTATATTATTCAATAAAACCCCTATTTGCTGATAGGTACTTGAGATCATTCGTACATGATCCAACCAACCCTATCTCTTGATAGGTAAATGATATTATTTTTATACGATTCAACAAAAACCATATATTTTGATAGGTACATGAGATTATTCGTACATGATCCAACAAAATTCTATCTCTTGATAGGTACATGATATTAATTTTATACGATTCGACAAAAACCCTATTTGTTGATAGGTACATGAGATCATTCATACATGATCCAATCAAAACTCTATCTCTTTATAGGTACATGATATTGTTTTTATAAGATTCAATAATAAACCTATATGTTGATAGATACTTGAGATCATTCGTACATAATACAACCAAAACTCTATCTTTTGATAGGCACATGATATCGTTTTTATACGATTTAAAAAATACATCTATCTGTTGATAGGTACATGAGATCATTCGTACATGATCCAACCAAATTCCTATTTGTTGATATGTACATGATATCGTTTCTAAAAGATTCAATCGAATCTCTATCTATTGATAGTTACTCGAGATCATTCATACTTGATCCAACCAAAATCAAACCAATTTGTTGATAGTAACTCAATCATTTTTACATGATCGCTCTAAAACATTACTCGTTAGAAACTTTCGTAAATAGTTTATTAATATTCACGTAAAAAACAAACATATTTGTTGATAGTACCACAATCATTTATATATGATCATACTACATGTTACTAGTTAGTAACTTCCGTGACAAGTTTATTAACTTTCACGATAAACCTGTCTACTGATAGTACCACAATCATTTATATATGATCGCACTACATGTTATTTGTTAGTAACTTCCGTGACAAATTTATCAACTTCTACGATCAATCTATTTTTTTATAGTACCACGGTCATTTATACATGATCACACCACATGTTACTTGTTAGTAACTTCTGTAACAAGTTTATCAACTTTTACGATAAACCTATCTATTGATAGTACCACGATCATTTATATGTGATCGCACTACATGTTACTTGTCAATAACTTCCTTGACAAATTTGTCAACTTTCATGTAAACATATTTGTTGATAGTATCACAATCATTTTTGCAAGATCTCTAAATATTATATTTTAGTAACTCACATGAACAAATTTGTTAACTTTCACGAAACATATTTATTGATAGTACTACGATCATTTACACATGACTGCTTCAAATGTTACTTATCGAGTAACTTACATGAATAATTTATCAAACTTTCATGTCCAGTCATGTCTTGTCTATTAACATTAACTATGATCATTTGTATATGATCATCCCAACAAACATTAACCAAGTACTATCGTTTGGTAGTCAAAAATTACATTTGTCACGAATAATTTGTTGATATTCACGTCTAATGAAGTTAAAAAGTTAATTTCTCACCAATATATGGTCATTCTTTCACCATCCTCTTATAAACTTTGCAGATACTTTGTAAAGATCTGTTAACAAGATCTAATGATCAAGACCCCCATTGATCAAAGATTATGGTTGGCTTGATAACTAACTGAAAACCTCGGTCGTGGCTTAAATTCCAATTGAGAAAATTAGCCAACGACTGAGTTTATTTGCTTTATCTTCGACTATAAAACGAAAACAGGTAGTCGACCAAGGATCTACGTGGGCGACCGAGAAAGAGAAGATGATCTATCGAGAACTATGCACGAATGGACGACCGAGGAAGGTGCTTTGACCTTGTTTGGTTTCTAGGACTTTGTCTAGGTTCAATCCCCGGGGATCTCATTGCAGCGTGATTTTTCACCAAGGCTTGCCCGACCCGCTGGCCTGTGTCATCTGACCCGTCACCCATGGACCATCTGACCTACAAGTTGGCCTAATGGCCTATTTGCTTGTCCTATTTTAACATTTCATTTATTTTCAATTTTATAATGTTTAAATTAGTTTTAAAAAATTCAAAAAAATATAAAATACCTAAAAATAATAGGTTTAACTAAAACAAAACAAAAAAAAATGATAAAGGTATGTTTTCTTCACTCACTTATTTTTTTTATTATTTTTTTAAAAAATCAGAAAATGAAATAAGCACTTTTAAATTATTATCAACAAAAAACAAAATAAACTTTTGTTTAGGCCCAGTTTGTTTTAAAATAAATTTTCAGAAATATTATAATATTATTTAAACTATTTTCCAAAAAAATATTATTTAAACTATACATACTAATAAAATATATGACGATAGAGTTTTGGGTGATATGTATAATATGAGTAATGATACATGTATATAATTTTATTTTATTTTGTAGACAATGATATGATGTGTAATCCAACGAGTAAAATAAAATTTTGAAAATTATATATTTTATTAAGTTTTCAAATGATGATAGAATTATTAGTTTTAGGAGATGTTCTTTGAGTGATATTTTCAAAAGGATTGATTGAGGGCTTGAGAGTGGATCTTTTGTCTTCGATTTTCTCAAAGGAGGTTATTTATAGTTTTCCAAACTCAATTTGTGAAGCAAGTGGATCGGGATAAGTCAAATAGCCATTGATGGCACTTTGGATGTTCTTCGGTCAATTGTCGGTATAGGCATCAATGATATTCCTAAATGTATGAGAAATGATCACCGGAGTAGGGTGATCATTTCAACTTTTGAAGGTGGAGAAACGACAAAGTTCCATCTTTGAAAAATCAAAGATGGTTTTCGTTCTTATTTATTCGTCGTCGTGAGGAAGACGACGACACAAAGTGAAACGACGTCGTTTTGGGCATAAATTCGAACACATGGCGCTTTGTTGGAGTTCTATCTAGGTTTTTTCCGCGTCGGGCTTTTTGTCGTGTTTCGGTTAACGACGTTGAGGCGTGCGTTTGTTGATCTAGTGTTGCGCTGAAGCGCTCTTCTTCCGTTGCAGTGGGCTACACGGATGGGTTCTAGACGTTGGATGAAAATCCAGTGCTCATTTGATGGTTATGGCTTCTGTTGAAGCGATTCTTCCGAGTTTCGGCCACACATGATCACATGCAATTTTTAGCCTTGAAGGTTTTTAAAATTGATTTTTTTTCAATCCTTTTTTGCTCCATTTTCATTCTACTAAAATATAAGAAATAATTTTAATAAAAATGACATTTATTTCGTAAAAGAAATATATTTTTTTGTATATTTTTGGGTTTAATAAATAATTTGTTTTCGGACAAAATGGATACAACATTTATCCTTAATTATTTATTTTAATTTACTTTGATTTTTTTAAAATTAATTTAAGATAAAATGAGTACAACATTTATCTCAAATTATTTTATTTATTTTTCTTGGCCATTATCCTAAATTAATTAGGATTTAATTATCGCAATAATTAATCCAATTAATTATTTAATTATGTTTTTACCTTGGTTTTATTATTTTGATTTTATTTTTTCAAAATAATTATTTTTAAATTTATAAATTGGGTATGTAAAATTTTAGTGTTTACAATGTCATCTATATATTATTCAATTTTACTAATCATTTAAGCCTATTTTGATAATCCAAGGTGAAGAAGATGGTCAGCGTGGAAGAGTCTAATAATCCATCTTCCTCCATCCAACAACCTCTTCTTTTCAAGCCCTACTCTCCTCCACACTCAATTGATGAAATTATTATCTCTAACCCAGATCAAACATAATTTCTCAAATATCTTACAATTCTAGCCTCACACACCTTTAAAGACATTGTGTTTCTCATCCTCTTTAAGAATCGTAATATTGTAATATTAATATCAATAACAAAATAATCAAGCAAAGGAAAATATAAATATATTTGGGAACGGTAGAGAAGAAGATGAGATACCCTTACTACAATCATTATAACATAAATCAAACTTCTTTCTAATAGCAAAACGAAATCAATTCATTTGGATGAGTACAAATAGAAAAGTCACCAACGAAAAAACAAACGATTTCATAGAGCATAATTTCATAGAGCATAATGTTACATTAGTTAAAATTACCGCTAGTAATTTCAGAAATCTTAATATAGTTGTATGGGCAGTTATGTGTGTTGTGTTTATGATAAGCTTAGTAATATTGTATAGAAGTTATGTAATCGTTGGGGTGGTGGATAATTATGGAAGTTATGTAACTATTAGGGTAGTGAATAGTTATGGAATTTATGTAACCGTTAGGGTTTGGGTAAGATAAAATCCCCAAACCTCTTTATCAATGGACATGGAAAAACTTAAGGTTGATATGTACCTTTACCCCTATCTTCCTTGAATTCTTGGTTGTTAATCAATTGATAGATATATCTCTTTTTCTTCATTAAAACCATGCTTTCATTACCCTAAATTCATAAAAGTATATAAATCAGTACTCTATCAAACCCTAACATGTACCATCTTGATATTAGAGCAAGACAATCCTACCATGGTGGAAACCCGACAATAATAAGATATATGCCCACTGTGCTTCCATCGAAATCTTAACAGCCTCCTTTCTTGATGTGAACACTAGAATGGATCGTAGGTTGAAGACTGTTGAAACTTGTATGATGACCACTGAAGAACAAGTTCGTATTCTTGGCCAAGAAAATTGCTCTAGGAGGCACGAGGGTAATGGTCGTTAGAACCCTCCACGCAATAGAAACATTTGGAATATTCCTTCAACCTGGCACACCAAGGTAGGACTTCCCTCGATTTGATGGAACCGAAGTGGAGAATTGGCTCATATCCATAGAACAATTTTTCTGTATTAATAGGACGGAGGATGAAGCGAGCACAAACATTGCTGCTATCCACTTTACGGGCAACGCTATAATGTGGTATGGTTCCTATTTGCAGCAACGCAATCAATAGAAAATCTTGACATGGAAAGTGTTTAGGAAGGACCTCTTAGCGCATTTCGGTCCCTCTATGTATGACACCCCATTAGACAGCTTATACACCTACGACAGGCTGACAAATCAGTCATGTATTACAATCAGAAATATATAAATATTTCTCAAAAATTACTTAACCTTCCAAAGGAGTACATGATAGAATGTTCCCTAGCGGATCTGAACGAGGAGATTGTAGATGGTGTCAAACTTAGAAATCTCGAAGCTTTGAACGAGGCCATATCGATGGTCAAAGCCCGGGAATCAATATATACATATCCATGTGGAACAAAGGGAACTTGTATAGTAAAGTCACCCTTTATTGCCCAAACCAGCTGGGCCAAGTACCAATCAGACTTCTTTTTCAGACATTCCTCATGCACTTCTTCCAGTGTGAATTAAGGCTCGATAAAACAATTAGATCATGTTGTATTTGATGAAAAAATGAGGAAAGGCCTTTGTTACAGATGTGATCAGAAATGGGAACCAAACCACAAGTGCAAAGCAAAATTGTTCATGATCTCAGATATGACCAAGAAGTCTTACTAGATGTCCGGGAATTGGTTCAAGAAGCGGTTTTTGACGATCCTTCATTGTTGTAGTCCAGTCTAGTGGAAGAGCCAGCCATTTTTCTACATGTTTTAACCGGTTCCAATAATTTCCAAACTCTCCAGATTCTGGGCAAGTTTGGGAGTCTGTCGATAGTGATCCTTATTAACATAGACAGCACTCACAACTTCATTAACAATATGATCCTAAGGAATACAAGCCACAAGGCCATGACAACCCAAGTGTTGTAAAAAAAAGTGGCAAACAGTTCAACCCTATTTTATTCCAGAATTTGCAAAAACCTAAAATGGTCCAAGGAAGGTAAGGATTATCAAGCAGATATAAAGTTCTTACCATGATAGATTATGATATGGTGTTGGGAATAGAGTGGATAATCACTTTAGGCACTTTAGCCTAAAATTTTGAAAACCTTATATTTTCCTTTGAAAGGGAGGTACGACCATTACCTTGTAAGGGATACCCCAGACATAAATTAACCTTATACATGGTCATCAGTTGGAAAAATTATTAAGGAAGGGCAACATGGCTTCCATGGTACAAGAAAAAATAGAGCATGAAGTCTAGTTCTTTGCACTTATCACAAGGGCCCTGGAAGAGGTTTCTGGATACCTTTAGAGGTTGCTCGATGATTTTAGCACCCTATTCCAGCAACTAGAGAGATTAACACCAAAAAGAAAGCACGATCATCAGATCCCACTAAAGGAAGGCACCGAAGTTGTATGCTTACACCCTTACCGCTACCTGGTCGTGTAAAAGTCAGAAATTGAGTACTTAATCAACAATATACTAGATAGGGGAATAATTATACAGAGTCATAGTTCATTTTCTACTCTCGTTGTGTTGATTAGAAAAAAAAACTTTTGGAGGATGTGAATGGATTATAAGAGGTTGAACTCGGCCACCATTAAAGACAAGTTTCTGGTTACGATGATAGAAGAACTGATGGAGGAGTTGCATGGATCCAAAGTTTTTTCCAAATTGGATTTAAAATCTGGTTTTCACCAAATAAAAATATACCCAGGAGACTACCATAAGACTATATTCCAAATCCATTAAAAGAAGCACCTATTCCATTTGAGGCAAGTATTACTCACCTTATAGTAGAATAAATTAGTTTTAAATAAATGAAAGTACAGTTTTGGCTATAGTCAAATTGCATAACTGGGGCATATTTTGGACAAAAAGGGGATAGCTACGGATTCGGAGAAATTGGAAGCAATGAGCAAATGGTTCATTCTACGATCAGCAAAGCAACTAAAGAGTTTCTTAGGCTTAATGAGGCATTACCGTAGATTCATCGAGCAATATGGTTGTATTGCTCGACCCCGCACTTCCCTAATAAAAAAGGGACACTTTGGTTGGAACAATGATGCATATGAAACATTTCAGTTGCTGAAGTAGATAATGATATCCCCTCTAGTTTTGGCACTGCCCAATTTTCAGATTTCATTTTTTGTAAAGGGGCGCAAGCGGAGCAGGCATTGTTGTGGTGTGGATGTAGGAAGGTCACCAAATAACATTTATCAGCAAAGCTATTGAATTGGGAAAGCTGACATCATCTACTTATGAAAGAAACTAATGTCCTTGACGTTTACTGTGGAGAAGTGGAGAACCTACCTTAGATATAAACCATTTGTGGTGAAAATAGATCATAAAACTCTTAAACACCTTCTAGAACAAAGAGTGCATACTCCTGCACTAGAAAAGTGGCTTTACATATTGGTAGGTTATAATTTCACAGTGCAGTATAAAAAGGGAAGAGAACCTTGTGGATAATGCGTTGTCCAGGCGAGATACAAGGGTCCAATGTGCAGGAATTTTGATATATCATACAGTTGGGCAAAAACAAATAAAATAAACTTATGTAACAAATCTAAATCAAGTCAGGATTGTTCAAGAATTAAGTTCAAAACCTATCTCTCACCCAGATTTCACTTATATCGATGGCATGTTGAGAAGAATATGGAAATTAGAAGTTGGACGAAACGCTGAACTAAGGACCACACTGATAGATGCAATACATTCTAGAGCAGAAGAGGGGCATTCAGGCTCATTGGTCACACAAAAGAAATTGCAGCTAGTATACTTTTGGTCAGGATTGACTAAGGATATATGAGAATTTGTTCGAACCTGTAAGACATGTCAAAAGAATAAGTCAGACAATATATACAACATGGCATATAAAGGCAAGTTAGAGCCATTAACAATCCGAAGTCGATATTGGGAATCTATTTCTATGGATTTTATATAAAATCTTTCAAAAACACAAGGAAAATCTGTCATTTTTGTGGTGGTGGACAGACTATCCAAGATGGCACATTTCATTAGCCTGTGACATCCATTTTCTGCCAATACAGTCGTTGAAGCTTTTGTTAGTAACGTCTCCAAACTTCATGGGATACCCTTGTCTATAGTTAGTTATCGAGATAAGGTTTTTCTCAACACCTTTTGGTGAGAATTTCTAAAGATACAGTGGATGTAGTATTCTTTGTCCATAGTATATCATTCTCAAATAGACGGAAAAACAGAAATTATAAACAAATGTTTAGGCACTTACTTACGTTGTATGGCTGGACAAACACCCAAGGGGTTCGCTAGTTATCATTGGTTGAGTGGTGGTATAACACCAACTTCCATTCAGCCATCCAAACTACACATTTTGAAGATGTCTATGGGTATCTCCACCAATTAATACCCCATATGTCACTGGAGATTCAATTTTTAAAGAAGTGGACCTAATTATCTCTACACGAGAATCAACTCTCCAATTGATGAAGTTTCACTTGCAAAGAGCACAAAACCAAATGAAACAAGTGCAAGATAAAAATAAAATAAAATTTGTGATATTAGAGGTAAGAGCTTGGAACCTGGTAAAACTGCATCCCTACAGATAGTTACTTATTCAAAAATTCTTCCACAAGTTGTTTCCTAAATTTTTTGGACCATTCAAAGTGTTGGAAAGGATCGGGATGTGGCTTACAAATTGGAACTATGAGCTGGTGCAAAATACACAATGTATTCCACGTATCTAAGTTAAAGAGTTTCCAAGGCACCCCTACTGCCATTGTGGAAAACCCCCTAGACAAGAAAGCTGATAGGAAAGGCAGCATATTAAGGGAATGAGAGGTCATATTTCAGGAAAAACGCAAATTTTGGTTGAATGAGAAAGATCAGGTCCTGAAGACAAAACATGAGAAGACTTTGAAATAATGAATATTCAATTCCCTGGAATGTTCCCAGCATGGAAACAAACTAAAGCAAGAATTGTTCGTCGTCACGTTTTAAAGGGGATAGTGTTACAGTAGCTAAAATTATCGCTAGTAATTTCAGAAATCTCGGTATATTAGTATTGGCAGTTATGTGTGTTATGTTTATGATAAGCTTAGTAATGTTGTATTAAAGTTATGTAACCGTTAGGGTAGTGGATAATTATGGAAGTTATGTAACCGGTGGGGTAGTGGATAGTTATGGAAAAGTTGGGGTAGTGGATAGTTATGAAAGTTATGTAACCATTAGGGTTTGGGTTAGCTAAAATCCCCAAATCTATTTATCAATGGAAAACTTAAGGTTGATATGTACCTTTACCCCCTTATTCCTTGAATTATTGGTTGTTAATCTATTGACAGATCTCTTCATCTTCTTGAAAACCCTACTTCCGTTGCCCTAAATCTATAAGACCATATATATCAGTACTCTATCAAACCTTAATCTCTAACCCATGACCCACAATATTGACTCACTACTAACCCATTATTGATTAGTAAGATAAATAAAATGACTCTACTAACTCATGATCAGTAAGATAAATAAAATGACCCACTATGATCAATAAGGTGAGCAATAAAAGAGAATCACAAATCGGTGGCGGCGTGGACTACGACAACTATTCGAAAAAGATCGGCGGTGACAAAGATTACTACGATTCGAATAATATAAAAATAATAATCGGCGGTGACGAAGAAGATCAGCGACGATTAGAAGAAGATCGACAGTCAACGATTTAAAAAGATCGGTAACTAAGAAAGTGGAGGGAATTTTTCTCAAAAATTAAAACACATTTTTACTATAACAAATTATCCTAAAAAATATCAGGTCAAAGAGTCAACTATAATTTAGTTTATAAGTCAACCATGGTTGGGTTTAGGTTGGTTATGTGGGTTAATTTGTGACTCAACCATGGTTGGGTTTAGGTTGGTTATGTGGGTTAATTTGTGAAAGGATAATTAATACGTGACAAATATAGACACATATTTTAGGATCAGATTGATAGAAATTTAGATACGTGTTTAGGTTTGAAGAAAGTTTAAAGTAAAGACTGTTACATGATAGACACTTGAAACATAGCATACATAGCATGAAACCATTTTTCACGTGTAATTAAACACCAAATCAAGAACAAAATCTCTAAAGTACGTTTATACAACAAAATATTTTGTTTCCTAATTTTCAAGAATTAATTAGGTGGAGACTATAAAAAAGTTAAAGTTAATTCAAAATGAAACCCTTTCATAAAAACACTAATCGTGTCTATCATTTTGATTTCTCGTCTCACTTAAAACTCGAGAGAAATGTGACTTATGGAGAGACAATTATCGAGTCAATACGTGATTTATAGAACGAGATTTTAAAGTTACACCACTCAAACTAAAACTAAAACTAAAACTAAGACATTGATACAAGATAAAACTAATATTCAAAATTGATTTATTCAAAAGTTGCTAAACAATTATGCTTTAAATCAGTGGCGGACCTACAAGGGGGCATTGGGGGGCCCGGGCTTCCCCCAACCAGGGTAAAACTTTTAAGATATTATATATATATATTTATCAAATAAGGCTTTGCCTGAGTGGTTTTCGAGCTGAAATATATAGTAGAGGTCAGGTGATCAAATATAATTTTATTAAAGTAATTATTATTAATATTTATTTTATACAATTTTTTTTTTCTAAAATACAATATTTATAATAATACATAAATTTTAGTTAATATATAAATAACATTTATTTATATAAGTTAAAATATAAAAAATTATATATAAAATAATGAAAATCATATAATATTATTATTTATTTTAAAACTACATTTATATTATAATTTATTTATATATATATTTTATTAATTTTAATATAATTAATAATACAAATTACTTATAAATATAAGGGTAAAATATTATTTTATATTTTTTAATTTTAAATTAATTTTAAATTATTTCAACAAATAAATGTATTTGTTATATTTTATTTAGGGGTTGTGACACATATGTATTTTTAATCATTTATTTTATGTAGGATATAGAATAATGAAGATGTTCTATAAACGAATTTGTACTTCTACATCACATGACCAGCATGAGTCTTCTCAATCAATTAATGAGCCTACTAATGAGTCTAATGTTACTCATCAAATATACATGGTTAGAATATAGCATATTAAAAGATGCATCATTTTGTTTTTGGTATTATCTTTTCAAACCTTTAAATAGAGAAAACGTAGATGATACATTTATAGAAGATGAGTACAAAAATTGGAAAAGAGCATTAGAAAGATTCAATCGTCATATGAGAACTTCAAATAGTTGTCATAATGAAGCTAGAATTCATTTTGAATCATTTTAAGATCAAAGACATAACGTGAGAAACGTTTTACGTACACATGGTCGTGATATAGAAATAAATTATCACACATGTTTAACGAAAATATTTGATGTAACACGCTTTCTATTGAGGCAAGGATTACCTTTTCAAGGACATGATGAGTCAAGTAGTTCATCAAATAAAGGAAATTTTCTTGAAAATTGATTAATTGATATAGTCAACGTAATGAAGATATTTGTCTTCTTTTGTACCGACTCATGGACAAGAATAATTTAGTAATTGTGCTTATTAGTATTTTTATGTAATTATCGAGTAAAATTTTAATTAAAAAATGAATTTATTTGATAGCCAAAAAATGCTACGTTATTAGGTATTTGGCCCTCCCGAGAAAATATTTCTGGGTCCGCCACTACTTTAAATTTATTTAATCAAAATAAGTTATTTATTGTTTAAATATAAAATTTTAAAGAATTAGAAACTAAATTGTGTTTAATACCACTATATTGGTAAATTGTCTTGCAACATTAGTTTATTTTAGTATTGCAAAATAAGTTATAATTTTAAGCTAAATTTATTTATTGTAAAATTAGTTGCTTTAATTTTCCAATTTCTATTGTCACTTGTATTTTATTCTTCATTGCAATTAAACTTAATAACAATGTTGTAACATTTATGTCTCATTCTAAAATATTAGCACAATATTTTCACTTTTTTCTTCATAATAATACCTTGCTTAAAAGTTGCAACAATAAACAGTTTTCAAACTTTAGTGATCGTTATAGCAATATTTTTTTTAAAGAGTTTGAATTTCTGTAGATTATTTGGTTTGAAAAATGGTTACATTTGTTTCCAATAATTTATATTTTAGTTATAATTTGAGTTGAGTTTCACAAATTTTACATTATTTAATTTTCAGTTGTAAAATGACTTTTTTTGGTGTGATTGTTTATTTGAACTATTTAAAAAATACAATAATATTGTAGGGAGGCAATATTTTTAGTAAATAATATGTTGTTGATCATAATTTAAATTTATTATGAAACTAAAAGTAATTGATTATTAATTGTATTTAAGTATTTTCTTTAATAGTTCAAACATAGTTGATTATCCAAATATTTTATCTTTTAATAATCTGTTTTGTTGAAAATATTTCATTATTTAAATACTTTGTTTTATATGAAATGTCTATAAATAGAAGAAATGTGTTGGATGTGATTTGCATTTATAGAAAATGAAATAATGAGATTATTGATAAATGGTCGACCAAATATATTATTAATGGCAATAACAGGGTTATTTTAGTACTAGAGTTGATACTTAAAGACTATACATTTAGGTTGGTCAGTGCAGCCTTATTGCAAACCTTCAATGATATGATTTTTTATTTTGGAAAACAATTTTTATTTTTGCTTCAATTTAAGACGTTTTTAGTATAAATCGAGTTGAGCATTTGGGTTAAAACACTTGTGTTTATGCATTGAGATCTGATTGAGAAACCCTGAATAAGTTTATGGAAGAATGAATATATGCCAAACTAAGTTCAAAATACAACTCATTTTTTCAATTGCATAATCCCATAAAGATTCACATTGTATGAGAAATCTTGCATAAATAATGTTTTCAAATGAAGCCAAACAGAGTGAGGGATGTTGCTTTTAGATCCCCAATATATATTGGGAGAAAATATAAGAACACTTGCTATATGACATTGTCAATCATCCCTCATTTTAGGTATCCATTTCTATAAGGAACAAAAAAAGCAAAACCCTTCTTTATACCAAAGAGTTCAAATTTGAGTTTTACCACCCTGCAGTGTAAATTCAGTAATTCCATACAAAGTCAAAGAATTATGCGAAACCGAACACATGGAAAATCAGTGTTGTGCGTAATAATGAACTCTACAGCAAAGGAAAAGAAGATGCAAACCAGTATAAGAAATGAGAACTTGATCCAATTCATATCTTTTTTTTTCAGCAGGAAAAATTTGCAGCCATTCCAATCATATTATATGGCCTCTTTCTATAAGCAACTCCTGCAATTAATCCAAAATCTGCAACCCTTGAGAACTTATTTCATTTCCTTAATTCAATGGAAAATAACACACAATGAGACATATTTTCCAAGTATAGTCAATAAAAGTGAACTATTCTAAGAAGATCCATAACAATACAAAGTAACTTCTGAAATTGCTTCTAAGTAAGCTTTAAAACTACGATTAACGACACCCGCGATGAGTTGATTATGGAATGTAATCATATGAGTTGTTCTGGCTCTTACATCATGTTTCATTAATACAAAATCTTCACCTAATCAATTAGATTTGCCTGGTTTGAAAAGAAGTAATCTCTCAATTCATGAATACCATTGAATCTTGTAGAACCGAAATGATTCTTGATGCTTACATCCAATTGAAAAATTTAGGATTCAGATATATTATCTCTCAAATTATCCCCAGACCATACAAATATTTTAGTATTAGATGAAAATAGGAAAGCAGATCTGTAAGCTGAAATATTGACATCTAGGCAACAGAAGAGGAAATGAGAAAATGAAAATGAATCTAGCTAGGAGCCTAGGAACTTACAAATGAAGTGATCTGTTGTTCAAGTGAATCGAAGCAATTTACGATTGGCCGCGGCGCCAGAATCGAACTCGTCGTGGAACCATCCTACGGATTTTCTAGCTTCGTGCACAATCTGCGAAAGACCTGCGAAAAGACGACGAATAATATAAATTTTATGTGAAATTAGAACAACAAGGGATGAAAGGCATGCCTTGTGTGACGGTTTGTTTCTTCTGTCGAATATCTTGCACAGTGGCGGTGACCTTCCAGTAGAGTGGACGACCGATATAGAAGAGAGCGAGGATGATGAACACGACTATAACTGTACGAAACGCAACCCTAGATGTTTTCGATGACATTGTTCAGTTGTTTACCTCTCCTCAATCCTCAATCCTGATTCCTGATTTCTCAAAATCAATGAAAAAAACTCTATAGAAAGAGAGAGAAAAAGAGTCGATCTCTTGAATCTGGACAAAGAAGGAAACATGCGAAATCGTTCCATACACGCCACGTCTTACAAGTTTCAACGACTTTGTTTTTTTTTTTCATTAAAACCATTTTAGACTATGATAATAAAATCACATTTTTTATTTGAGAGTGATGAGAGATGAAATAAAGTGTCACATAACTGATTAAAAAAATATTGAGTGTGAGTACATCATTATTGAAAAAATCTTTTAAGTGTGAGAGAAAAGAGAGAAAATAGAAAGAATGTCAATTTTATTTAAAGTTGATGGAGGTGTCAAATTTGGGGAAATTTGATGAGATGACCCTTATAAGACCCCTAATTCCAGAAAAGGACCCCGTCTGATAAACTTTGCAAAAGGGGCCTTTTTGCCTAGGAAATATCCATATTGTCCTCGCGCGCCTATTTTACCGCTCATTAACGCGAAATACCACTCTCGTATTTTCCTATAAAACGCGTTTATGAACTCACGCGTTTTAGATGAAACATGTGAGTGATTATTTCGCGTTAATTGAAAGACGTGAAATACCACTCTCGCGATTCATCTAAAATGCGTGAGTTCATAAACGCATTTTATAGGAAAGTGTAAGAGTGGTATTTCGCGTCTTTCTTCGTATATATACTTATTTTGCCCTAATTTTAAAATACTCATTACAACTTCCCCTTTCTCGCTCCCCGACTCTACTCTCAAACCCTATCCCTCCCTCCCGCTCCCTTTGCCATGACGCTCTGTTCGTTCAAGATCAGGAGTTGCCACGATCGCGACCACAACCGCTTCGTTCGTTCAACAAAATGGTACGTACAACAAAATCGTTCTCTTTTGTTTATATTTAGGAAACCACAAACCTTAAACTCAACCCTAAACTCTACGTACACACAATGTCGTTATGTTGAAATGTTCATATTTATGTTTTTTCACAAACCCTAGTCATCGACTCTTTGAGTCGTGACAGAAAGGACAGTGTAATCATCCCTCGTTTGTTGGAATTATTTCCAATATTTGGGTACATATATTATTTAACAATTGTATATAAGTTGTTATTATAATAAATATTAAAGCTCAATTAAAGTGATCTATTAAAGTATAAAAGTTATGGGCTTATTTAGACATCTATAATAAATATGGGGACATATTTGTTTAAAAGCAGAAATACCATTTATTATTTCGTTGATTGGCTGAATAATAAATGACTATATTAGGGTTAGGTCCCAACCCATATAGATAGCCTACCTATTTGTTTCTCTCATCGGACAATAAAGTTTCGGTTCATCTCTCAAGAACACTCAAGGGGCTAACAATATAGGGTTGGAAGACTTAAACCCATCCACATCAGACATTTCGATCCAGGTCCAGATTCAGAACAAGAAGATTCACATTCCGATCCAGGTCCAGATCTAGAACAAGAAAATTCAAGATCAAGAGAAGATCAAGAAGAAGAGAATAACGAAGAACGGCTTAATAAACCGTTCTTCATTCCATATTCAGGTACGTTTCCGCAACTTATGTTTATCTCAATTTATCAACATAAAGTATTAAGATTATAGAACTAAAGAATAAAGATTTAGATTAAAGAGACTAACATCGTTAAGATAATGTGATGAAATCGTTCGTATTTAATAAAAAAATCATTTTTTTATAATATGCAGGCAACAAACACTGTGATGACCTTCTGTCTCAATCAATTATCTTGTGAAGATAATGTACTATTCTCTCTACTGACCATGTCCATATTATTTAGTTCTGAATGTAATGACCATAATATTATTGTTTGACACAGTTGTTGATAGTGCAATTTGCTCACACTTGTGTGCAAGGGTGTCTATGAAGTGGAGAGATGATTGTTACTCATGTTATAGCTTACACTGATGCTAATGATGAATGCGGCCAAACTTTAAAAATATTGAAGGCAATATTGAACGGGAGATACAATTGATTGTGAGTCTCTCTTAACACGATTTGTTTCATACATATGTTCTGTTAAATTAAAATTAAAATTGTTTTTGTGTAGGGATAAAATCATCAATGAAAGCCAAAAATTATGTTAATGAGGAACTATATGAGGTTAAACAAGATAATCATGGGGCCCAAGGTGGTCCTAGAGCTGACAGACTTCGGTATTTGAATAATGTAAGTTTGGTCTGATTCCTCCTCTATGTACCTTCATTATCTTGTTTGATAACTGAAACTGTTTTGTTTGTTTTTCAGATTTCGAAACTGTTCGACAGTTATATTTTTATTTTTATAGGGGAATTCTTCCCACCTTACAAACATGATCTCATAAAGTTGATAATTGTTGGAGGAGGTAGCACTAAAAAAATGGATAAACCACTTTGTGAGCCAAGGGAAGACAAAACTATAATAGTATACCTAGAGATAGGTAGGAATCGACCGATGACTTTGAGAAATTGGCTATTTGAGATAGTGGTTGTTGTGTCATTAATATTGGATGAACATGTTGTTCCTCACACAATGTTGCTTTAATCTATTGCTGCTTGTGATTTTCAGTCAATTGTCACGTCCCATTTTTATGGGGTGCAAACATCGAGCCACGAGGTGTACTTCCATGATATTCCAGAATGTAAGTCTATGTAATCTGTGCTCAAGGGACTTGTGCACAGATACGAGGGACCGTGTGGGGAATGTTTCAAGGAAGAGGTTGAAGAGTATCATGCCAAGGTCGAACCGAGGACGGCCACGACTAAGGTGGGGGAGTATGTCAAGGCCCATTAGAGTCACGACCCAATCCCAGGGGATGTCGAGGCTCATTAAAGTCTTGGCCTGATAGTGCGCTAATCTTCTTAGCCAAGGAGAGGCCCAGTTACCTACGTGGGCCCAGCGAATCTTCTAATCAAGAAAGAGATTGGAAGATAATCTAATTAAGGAAGGGATTGAAAGATATATTCTAATCAAGGAAAGGATTATAATATATATTCTAATTAAGGAAGAGATTACAAGAGATATTCTAAATTAGGTAGGGATATTCTTGCTATGGAAGAAATATCCTAAATTAGTGTAATTAAATTGTAATTAGACGTAATTCCTAATTTAATACGTGTAAGTCCTATAAATACCCTGAAGGTATTCCATTGTAATTATCAAGCATTCTTTCAATATATTCTTATTCTCAAGAGTTTTATCTCTCTAAGTTCTTTCTTGTGTTTGAGTTCTTCTTGCATTGTGTTTAGAAAGGCTTTCTAAGCTAGAATCAGGGTCGATTTAGCTTAGTGCCGCACGGGTCGAATTTTAGCCCGTGACAAGTGGTATCAGAGCAAGGTTGTACTTCCGCATTCAAGCTGAAGAAATGGATTCACGAACTACCGTCACTAAGGTTCCGACCGGCCAACATAAGGACAAGGGATCCAAGAGGGATAAGTCCGTCGAGAGAGGTGTTGCCATGGAAGCGCGGGTGACCCGACTTGAAGAAGGCATGAGCGATCACCAAGAAGCTCTCGAAGTGTTTAGCGCGGTGGCCGAGAAGGTGACGATGTTGGACGAGGGTGCTGAAAATTTGGAGAATGAGTTAATGGGGATCATTAACGGTTCGAATCGTAGCATTCGTGACGAAGTGCTGAGTTCGGTTCGAGGGGAGGTTAATGACATCTGCCAGAAGATGCTTGATCCAATCCGGGGAGAAGTCCATGCGATGGTCGAGACCCTCAAGAGGGAGATCTTGGGGAGGCTAGAATCGATGGAAAGGCGGATTGCGAGGAATGGAGGGGAACATAGAGGTGCGGCACCTCAACGGATGGATGTTCCTAAGCCAACTCCATTCAAAGGCTCGAGGAGTGCAAGGGAAGTGGAGGACCTCCTTTGGAACATGGAGAGGTACTTTCGGGCATCAAGCATACTTGATGATCGTGACAAGTTGGAGACGACACCTTTCTTCCTACAAGAGATGGCGTTGCTGTGGTGGAGGAGACGAGAAGGAGATATTGAACGAGGGACCTTGAGGATGGAAACGTGGGAAGACTTCAAGACCGAGTTCAAACGCCAATTCTTCCCAGAGAATGCCGAGTACGAGGCAAGGAAAAGGTTGAGTCAACTTGTGCACAAAGGAACCATCAAGGAGTATGTAAAGGAATTCCAGGAGTTGATGCTCGAGTTACCTAGTCTAACGGAACAGGAGACACTGTTCGCGTTTGTTAATGGCCTCAAGACTTGGACACAGTTGGAGCTGCAAAGGGCCAAAGTGCGGGACGTTTCCGAGGCAATAGCGGTTGCAGAAAGACTAATAGAGCTCAAAGTGTCTGTGGACAAGCCGAAGTTCATCAGAGATGATGGGGAAGAAGGTGGGGGAGACCGCCCACAGGACCAGGAGAAATGTGGGGGAGACCGTTCATCTAAGAAGGGGCATGCACATAAAAACTTAGGGAGGCAAGCCGACGAGTCGGAGAAGCCAAGAGCCTGTTATATTTGTGGTGCCCATAATCACATAAAGTTTATGTGCCCGTTTAAGGGGGAAAAGGTTGCAGCAGTTAAAGGAATTGAGTCCTCTGATGAAGAAGAAGAGACTCAAATAGGATCCTTAAGACTGCTCAATGCCATGAAGACTAGTGTTGCGAAGCCGGACAAGGGAACAAGGAGGGGCTCTTTGTTTGTAGAAGCTTGGATCGGGGAAAAGCGCATCAAGGCACTAGTAGACACAAGGGCTACGCACAACTTCATGCGAGAAGGAGTAGCCAAGGCGTTGGGTCTGCGGATCAGCCCAACAAGAGGGACGGTGAATTCTTCGATGTAGCCAAGCCGGTAAATGGGGAGGCTAGGAGAGTGCACACCAGGATCGGAGGCTGGAATGGGACAGTCTCATTTACCGTGGTCCCAATGAAAGACTACGACGTAGTGTTGGGACTCGAATGGTGCGATCAGGTACGCGCTTGCATAATGCCTTATTCCGATTCCTTAATCATTTTGGATCACGGGAAGACTAGCGTGATTCCAACAAGGAGAGAATCAGAGGGAATAAGCAGGTTCTCGGCGATGCGATTCGTTCGAGGTCGCAAACGTGGTAAAGAGATATTTGCCACTTTTGCCAAGATGGATGATGGGGACGGGTCCAAGGGAAAAGAAGAAGTACCCGAGGAAGTCCAGATAGCGTGTGTCGAAGCCTTCGAGGGGCTCAAGGCCAAAGACAACACACAACCATTAGATCCACAAGGTTTGGCCACAGGCAATGTGGGCCAAAGTCAGTCTGCCTTCACTCGCACCAAGTCCGTGGGAAAAGAAGCAGATCGTGCTCAGGCATATTCAGAGGGAGCCACCAAGAATATGAAGAGAAAGGCAAATCTAAGAGGGTGTGCAGTTAAGGAAGGGGACGATGGAAAGAGGGAAGTTTCCCCCCGCAACTGTTGAAGTCTATGCGGTATGTGCTCAAGGGGCTTGTGCGCAGATTCAAGGGACCGTGTTCAATCGAGAGATGTGTGGGAAACGTCTTATATCGGTTAAGGCTGGCGACCATAAGTGCACCCAATGCCGTGACGTGCAAAGGGGGAGGAAGAGCGCTTAGGGGACGCCAGAAAGAAGATCACCATGCACCGGTCTAGGGTCGTGCCGAGGAAGGCCACGACTTAGGTGGGGGAGTATGTCACGTCCCATTTTTATGGGGTGCAAACATCGAGCCACGAGGTGTACTTCCATGATATTCCAGAATGCAAGTCTATGTAATCTGTGCTCAAGGGACTTGTGCACAGATACGAGGGACCGTGTGGGGAATGTTTCAAGGAAGAGGTTAAAGAGTATCATGCCAAGGTCGAACCGAGGACGGCCACGACTAAGGTGGGGGAGTATGTCATGGCCAATTAGAGTCACGACCCAATCCTGGGGGATGTCGAGGCTCATTAAAGTCTTGGCCTGATAGTGCGCTAATCTTCTTAGCCAAGGAGAGGCCCAGTTACCTACGTGGGCCCAGCGAATCTTCTAATCAAGAAAGAGATTGGAAGATAATCTAATTAAGGAAGGGATTGGAAGATATATTCTAATCAAGGAAAGGATTATAATATATATTCTAATTAAGGAAGAGATTACAAGAGATATTCTAAATTAGGTAGGGATATTCTTGCTATGGAAGAAATATCCTAAATTAGTGTAATTAAATTGTAATTAGACGTAATTCCTAATTTAATACGTGTAAGTCCTATAAATACCCTGAAGGTATTCCATTGTAATTAGCATTCTTTCAATATATTCTTATTCTCAAGAGTTTTCTCTCTCTAAGTTCTTTCTTGCGTTTGAGTTCTTCTTGCATTGTGTTTAGAAAGGCTTTCTAAGCTAGAATCAGGGTCGATTTAGCTTAGTGTTGCACGGGTCGAATTTTAGCCCGTGACACAATGCTTACTTAATTTCTCCTTGTTTAGACTTTTGTTAACAATACTGAATATTATGGTTTATCATCATTAGTTATGTAATAATGAATATTCTTTTATTTATGCTTTGTTGGTTTATTACAATACGCATTAGTTATTGTCATATGCGTTAGTGGATGTAATGGAGGGTTATTACAATATGTGTGTGTTGGCTTTCTTGTAATATAGGTGAGTTAATCGATTTGATAATACACCATACTACAACATAACTCACGTATGTTGTAATATACGTGAGTTATGTTATAGTATGGTGTATCATAACTCAAGCATATTACAACTTGACTCACGTATATTGTAATATGTGTGAGTTATGTTGTAGTATGGTGTATCATAACTCACGCATATTAAGAAGAAACCAACACACGCATATAATTGTGTATCATCAACTCACGCAGTTTACAACATAACTCATGAATATTGTAATATTCGTGAGTTATGTTGTAATATCCAGAGTTGATGATACACATATTACAACATAACTCACGAATATTAAACATATTGTAATATTCGTGACTCACTGTTTATCTCTTTACCAATAAAAATAAGAACACTGTAATATGCATACAATCAAACAAAGAGCCACTATTTGAAGTAAACTTAGAAAATATAATTATTCATACAATATAATTATACAATACAATAGAATTACTCATACAATACAATTATACAATACAATAGAATAGAACTACTCATACAACATTATCTTAGTGATAGGAGCCCAATGAAGCATAACCGATGAGGAGTTTGCTAGTAGAGTTTCATGGAAATCTAATTAAGCAAATTGCCCACAAGTTTGCTGCAATGGATCTAATGGATAGGAGCCCCATATCCAATAGATCTATTGAAGCAAACTTGTGGGCAATTCTTGGCACATTGAGTTTCCATGAAACATACCAGCAAACTCCTCCTCGGTAACTATTTTACAATACAATATAATTATTCATACAACATTATCTTAGGGAAATGCCATGGCACACATGAAAATAGAATTATGGCTGATGTTACTGCTAGGATGATGGCTGTTGCTGCTGGGATGATGGTTGATGTTGTTGGGATGATGGTTGATGATGTTGGGATGATGGTTGATGTTATTGTTGATAATGCTGTTGGGATGATGGTTGAGTTGTTGTTGTTGCTGCTACGATGATAGAAATCCAATGAAGCATAACCGATGAGGAGTTTGTTGGTAGAGTTTCGTGGAAATCCAATTAAGAAACTTGCCCACAAATTTGCTGCAATAGATCTAATGGATAGGAGATCCATATTCAATAGATCTATTGAAGCAAAACTTGTGAGCAATTCTTGGCACATTGGGTTTCCATGAAATATACCAGCAAACTTCTCCTCGGTAACTAAGAATATAACCTATATTACTATAACCAACCTAACTAAGAAATTATCAAATCAAATAACATAAAATAAACATACCCATGTGAGAATGAAGACTCGTGGGTCTTTAAACGAAGAGGTCGTGATCGTGGTCGCGGTTGTGTCAATGGGAGGGATAGGGTTTCGAGGGTTGGAGAGTAGAGTCGTCGAGAGGCGAGAGGCAAAAAGGATTTTTTTATAAAATTAGGTCAAATTAAGTACATATATATAGGATGAAAGACGTGAAATATCACTCTCGTGTTTTCATCTAAAACGCCTGAGTTCATAAACGCAGTTTAGATTAATCGCGATAGTGGTATTTCACGTCTTTACATTAACGAGAAATATCACTCACGTGTTTAATCTAAAATGCATGAGTTCAAAAATGCGTTTTAGAGGAAAGTGCGAGAGTGGTATTTCGCGTTAATGAACGGTAAAGTGGGCGCGCGAGAGATAATACAGAGACATTACGTAGGGCAAAAAGGCCCTTTTGCAAAGTTTATCAGGCGGGTTCCTTTTTTGAAACTAGGTGTCTTATAAGGGTCATTTCATCAAATTTCATCAAATTTCCCCAAATTTGTGTATTAAGTTGTAAAATTCTATTTTTATATACAAATTTGTCAAATAAAATGTTAAATTTATTGAACTTAATTCATGCCATGTCATATATATATATATTAACTTTATTATCAAAAAAAATTTCAAATTAAAAAAAAGAGAAATGATACAAGAAACGAATTGGGGGAACGAAACAAGAAGCGAATCCACCTGACATGCCACGGAAGAAAGAGAAAAAAATTACATTTTCTCTCTCTAGCAAACCCTCATCTCATTTCCCGCTCATCAAACAAAACCCTCCTTATTCTTCTTCTTCCATTTTCTTCACCCTCGGCAAGTTGTTTATCATCTTCTCCTTTCATTCTTTAGATTCGTCTTCATCCGCGCCGTCTAGCTTCTTCTCCTTACGTTCTTTAGATTCGTCTTCATCCTCGTCGTTTAACTTCTTACTATTCTTGCGTCTTCATCCTCGTCGTCCTTCCGTTCTTTAGATTCGTCTTCATCATCGTCGTCTTCTCCTTGCGTTTTGTTTAGATTCGTCTTCGTCACTATCCGACTGTCCGATTAGCTTTTTCTTCTAATGGTATATCTTCTCTGCCATCATAGCTTACTTTTTTTCTTTGTTTTATTGTTCTTCTATTTGTTTCAAGAGATTCACGTTTTTCTGTTGTTGTTTTGTGATTGTTATGTGTAGGAACCAATATGTAGCTAGAACCGGTATAAAACTGTTAATATTTTGTTGTTTTCAAGAACCTGTATAAAACTGTTAATATTTTTGTTGGCTTGTGTTGTCCTCTGTTTTGTTCTATGTTGTCACGTGTCTTAAACTATGATGTCCCGTGTCTTAAACTATGTTGTCCCGTGTAAATATTGAAGTTGCTCGAAATGTTAATATTCTGATGTCATTTGTGTTATTGTAATATATATTGTTCCGTGTTTTAAACTATATTTTTTTGCGTTTTAATGCGTTTTATCCAATATGTCTTCATGCATTTTATTCAATATGTTGTCATGTATTATTGTAATATGTTGTTCATGTGTTGTCATGTATTCTTTGTGCTGATTTCTTTTTTTTTGTCTTATGTAGTCCTATGGATGAACCATCATCACCATGTACCGAAGACAAAATTCTCAATGTTGGGATGTCGTTTATTTCTGAAAATAACTTACCAACAATTGGGGACATAAATAGGTATATCTTTTTGTTGTTTATGTAGTTAGACTGTTAATATTCTGTTATTTTTAAAAACCTGTGTAAAACTATTAATATTTTTGTTAGCTTGTGTTGTCCTCTGTTTTGTTTTATGTTGTCATGTGTCTTAAACTATGATGTCCTGTGTCCTAAACTATGTTGTCCTGTATTTTTATACGTTGTTGTCATGTGTTGTAAATATTTAAGTTACTCGAAATGTTAATATTCTATTGTCATTTGTATTATTGTAATATGTTGTTCCGTGTTTTAAACTATGTTTTAAACTATATTGGAATCAACACTTCACCACCCATCCAGTCTCGACTCAACTATCATTTACTTCATTGTTGTCGGGTCAATTACATCATGTATCTGATTATATGTTTCCCAAAGATAATTCATGTGGGGACAACATCAGAAGATAACTTTGCTTAATAATATGTTTCCCAAAGATAACTTTGTTTTGGATTTACTTTCTTGAATTTGATGAATTCATCATCAGTTGAGTAGTGGATGTCTATGTTTCTTATTTTGAAATGAAATTATAACTTTTAATTTGTGTAAATCAAATGTCAACAAATTTGTTTGAGAGATTTAAAGTTTCATTGGACTTAGAGATTTATCATTTCAAATATTATGGTTCATTACTGAAGTTTCTCATTAGTCTTATGATATACTGCCCATAATAAGGCCATGTATATTGTATAGATACTGTGCGATACTTTTTAACAATCGTACAAGATACAATTCAATTGTATATTTCTGTTTCTGTTCGATTCATCAAAATTATGTGACTTTTTTGTAGTTACAAAATGGAACTCTTTTTATGAAGGAATTGATGGAATTGAATGAAACATGATGATGCAAAGACTGTATTCATTCTTTCTTTCTTACTTTATTTTTTGTTTCTTTCAGTAAAATATGTCCAGAATCATCATGTATGTATTCATTCACCATGTTATTAGATTCACATTTCCCTAACAAAAGAATCATATTTCACTTCTCCATTTACAACCATTTTATTTATTTATAGCCTATACTTGAATATATGTAAAAAGAAATTGAACAACATTTAACTACTACTTTTAATCATAATAATAATAAAATTGAACTTCGGTAGGACTCTTGTTGCCCCTGTCCGTGCCTAGCTCAAGAGCACAATAGCGACAACAACTGGGATCATCAACTTTGCAACAATTGACCTGTTGAAAATCATAATAATAATAATAATCTCTCTTTCTAAACCATGTTTTACCCAAATTGACAAACCATTCTTAAGAGATCAGCTAATAATACTATTCAATTATAAATATAAATCATTACATTGAATTGAATTAATCACACAGATAAATAATATAATAATAGTTTTGGATTTATCAGCTAACAATATTATTCAAAAAGTAAATGTTTTAATTATACTAACATAAAACCATTACATTACTGTTTCAGATAATTTGGTTTTATACAACTTTCTGGTCTTATATTGTAAGTTCATCCGATAAATGTTAGAATCGGATTGTAGAATCCTCGATAGGTATTGGATTCGTAGACAATGAATATTCTTGCTCGCATTTGTTCGGGTTATGCCACAAGTCTACTTCGGTTCTCCCTTGTATGCCTTCATGTGCAGCATACAGAATACTCCACAATCCTTATAGTTCCCTACGTCTTTTCATGTAATTTTCAATAGCATCGCAACGCATTTCAAGAGTGTGTCAAAAATGCTCAACTTCATATCCGCAACAAAGTTCAAAACTTGCATCCAATAGTCTTTAATACTGCGTACTTTGAACCCATATCTATACCATTTGGGAGTGGCCTATTGTCAATGATATCCATTGTGTTCGACTTCGTATTGTAAACGACCAAATAAAAATGAGAATCATAAGCTATGGGTAGAAAAATCTGCATCCAAATATCACAGCACAATAAAGTTAACATAGTATAGTGACAACACACCGTAACAATATAGGACAACATAGTTTAGTGTAAGACAAATTTGACATCTCTAACTAACTTAATAAATAAAATTAGCATTCTTTTCAAAAGGAAAATTGTTATTTTTTCAACAAATCAGATTGCGCCATGTAACCCTCTCAAATTCTTTTTTCAAAATTTACTCTCCCAATCATTTCTCTTTTTATTAAGTGCTTTTGGAAATACAATAAATATATATATATATATATTCAAACTAAAAAAATATATATTTATTATATTTTTTTAGTTGTTTCGTGTACACTTTTTAGTTTGTTGGTAATATATCATTTGTTGGAGTGTCAAATATCTTAATTTTATAAATATTTGTAATATATTTATATTATTTGTGTTTAATTCAAAATATTTTCTTGTTTAATAAAATCATAATTAAAATTAAAGTTAATTTATTTTTTTAGTTGCATGTAATTGAAATGATTATAAAAAAATTATTATTATTGTTTATATTTTTTAATTATTCTTTTATTATATATTTGAAAATTTTTCAAAATATTAAACAAATAAAAATTACTATTTCATAATCCAAAATAAAAAAAAATATATAAAAAAGGTGAAATTATTATTTAAGGTTCAACATTAGTTATTTTTATTGGATGACATTTAACTTTAAATTTTGTGACAATAGATTAAAATTATTATAATTTTAGTTATTTTAGTATTTTCTTTCAAAAAAATCGTGTGTTTTCTTTTTCTATTGTATCATTTTAATATTTTTTATTAATTTGTCACATTTACAAATTAAATGATATTTGAACGTTATTTTTTCAGATTTTCAGATTTTTGCATTTTAAATTGTTGAATATAGTTTGGTGGAAAAAAAATGTGTAATGTGATAAAAATTTTGAAAAATTCAAAAAAATATAAATTTAGTATTGATATTCAAATTGTTCAAATTATGAGGGATATAGGCTTCCAATCGTATTGATATTATTATTTGTTCCCCACCTTATCCATTTTTCTAAGAAGTTAGCGACGATAAACGGCACATCCCACTAAAAATTGAGATTGTTTTGTAGAACGACCCACATGTCGCTGGCAAGGTTGCAATAGAGAATAATCTGATCGATAGTTTCCACGTTCTTCTTAGAGACCACACCTACTGGCCAAATGCATCCCTTTTTTTAGTTTGACAGTAGTCAGGACTCCCCATGAATTGCCTCCCACACAAAAATGAAATCCTAGAAGGGATTTTGGATTTCCACACTTCCTTCCAAGGGAACCGAGTTTGCGCCCCTTGAATGGTCGCATGATAGATAACACTGGTCTTAAAATTAGGGGATCCAATCAGAATAAAACTATCATTAGACTCCGGTTGAATTGTAATTTGCATAAGGGTATTCACTAAGCTGTCAAATCTGTCCTCTTTAGCGAGCGAAATGCAGTGATGCGATGTGATTCTCTATTCAGTGATGCCAGACGTAAGTCTGTAGAATTTGTCCACTCTTGCTTCCTTTTTATTAGAGATCTCATATAAGTCCTGAAAGGATTCAACCAATTTCCCCCTAGGATTCCACATGTCGTTCTAGAAATCAATTTTCTTCCCATTTCCTATTGAGAAGGAGAGGAGAGGGTAAAGAGTCTTCTACGTCCTTGTAATGTGCCCCCATATACTACTACTCTTGTGAGATCTCCCTGAAAGAGGCATCCATTCATTATCACGAAGACCATACTTGGCAATGACAATATTCTTCCAAAGACTGTCATTCTCATTTTTAAACTTCCGCCACCACTTGAAAAGGAGAGAAGTGTTAAAAAGAGAAATGCCTTTGATTTTAAGACCACCTTCAAAGATGCTGAGTTTTGTAATGTCCCAACTAACTAGATTAGTGACCCTTGTAGAGTTAGTGTTACCCCAAAGAAAGTTTCTCATGATGGATTCAATTTTGTTTGCCATATAGACTGGGATAAGGAAGAGAGACATAGTGAAAGTGGAGATTGTGAAAAGAAAGTTTTTCACGAGGACAAGTTTGCCTCCCTTAGAGAGAAGTTTGATCTTTCAAAGAACCAATCTAGCCTCTATTTTCTTAACGATAGGGTTTCAAATGTCCTTACAATTGGTATTGGCTCCAAGAGTAAAACCCAAGTACTTAGAAGGAAGATAGCCAGTTTTGAATCCCAAAATATTAGCCAATGCATGTGTGTTTGGGATGTCACCAATGAAAAAAAGCTCTGACTTGTCTCTAGTAATCTTGAGTCCCGAACACGCCTCAAAGATGATGAGGATCTTCCTAAGAACATGGAGGTTATTGGAAGTGAGCTCTGAAGACAAAGTGTGTCATCTGTAAAAAAAGACGAGTGATGAAGTTAGCCTGTCTTGATGTTCCCAAATTTATTACTGTGAAGAGCCTTGCGGTGGTTGCCCTCTCAAAAAGTTTAGATAATCCTTTCATGAAGATAGTAATAAAAGGGGCAAAAGATGATCCATGTCTAAGACTCCTCGAGCTCTTAAAAAACCCGCAAACTTCACTGTTAATAATAATAGAGAACCTGGGGTTCAGAAATGCATGTTTTGATCCACTTTTATCCACTTTTTTCCAAAGTCCATCTATTCGAGAATGAAAAGAATGAAGTCCCACTTGACATGATCGAATATTTATCGATGTCTAATTTGCAAAGGCAACCCCTCTCCCTCTTTCGAATGACGAAGTCAATGCACTCGTTAGCGATGAGTGAGACATCAGAGATCTGCCTTCCTTGAACAAAAGTCATCTGATTATGGAAGATAAGGTTAGACATGAGGACTTTGAGCCTATTTGCAATGGTTTTAGCCAGAATTTTGTAGAAACTAAAAATAAGGCTAACATGCCTGAAGTGTTTGAGCTCTCTCACTCCATGAATTTTTTTAATAAGAACAATGAAACTAGAGTTTCAACTTTTTTCAAAAGAGGTCGTCTCGTGAAAATGCTTGAACGATCTTAAGTAGTCATCTTTAATGATCTCCCAAAATTCTTTGATTAATGCAATAGTATAGCCATCGGGGCCAGGAGTTTTATCCCCATCGCAGCCAGAAATGGCTTCCCAAATCTCATCGATTGTGAACTCCCGCTCAATGAAAACCTTTTGATCATTACAAATATGATGAAACACAATCCCCGAGATTAGGTCTCTCGCTAGCCCACTCAGTAAGGAGATCTTCGTAGAAAGAGAGAATGGAGTCTTTAATGGTTGACATATCGAAAGTCTCGACCCCGTTAGCCTTAAGAATAAAGATCTTGTTGTATTTTTTTATGAGAATTTGCAAAGTTATGGAAAAATCGACTATTTGAATCCCCTCCTTGGGCCACAGACTACGAGATCTCTGCCTAGCGTTATCCTCCTCCCATTTTTAAAGAAAAATTGAGTCGCTCCATTAGTGTGAATCTATTGGATGTCTCAATGTCTGTGAGAGCATTCTCTTATAAAAGTTTTGAGATTTTTAAGTTTGTGAAAAAGGATAAAAGATGGTCTCCCCTCTATCGTAGGATGACTGGACCACCACTTCTCCACTTCCTGCACAGATTATGATATGAGAAAAGAGCGTTTTTAAATCTAAATGGAGGCTTTAGTTGAATGGATAGGCCACAGATAAGGATAATAGGTTTGTGATCTGAAAGGTGACGTAGAGTTTTAAAGCATTGGTTATTTGGGGAGTAGAGACTCCCCCAGCCAGAGTTGTAGAGAAATTTGTCGATTCAAGACAAACTTTCGTTATCGCTATCACTTCGTCGAGTATATTTCGACCCCTTGAGGATATTATATTTATTTGTGTTTTAAATTGATTATTATTATTATTTTTTATTTTTTTTTATATATACACATTTGAAAGTATATCATTTCTTTAAATGGCTTTAAAATGTGTGAGATTAGTTAGAAAAAAAAGAATATAGATTAAAAATTCTTATAATTTTACATTAAAGGTAAGAAAAAGAAGTTTATGTGATCAATAAAAAAATATTTATATAATCAAATAAGTTATTCAAATAACCAAATTTTGACAAAGCATAAGAGTTTAGGATTGTATTTTTTTAATCAATAAATCTCATTATTATAGAAACGAATTTAAATAACTTTTTCGCTATTGAAATAACTAGATGATTTTGAAGAAGATTTAAGAGCATAGTATTGTAAAAGAAAAAACAATTAATCAATAAATCTCAATATTAAAAAAATACAGTAGATTCAAAGGCCAAAATTGCATTAGATACAAATTAATAAAGATAAAAGAAAAACAAAATTAAGGAGAGAAGAAAAAACAAAATCATTTACTCAATGAAGAACTCAATCACTCTAGAATCATATTCTCAGCTTTCTTAATTAAGAAAATAACCACAAAAAAAATTATTTCTTGAATAAAATTTTTAGTTACTTAACTACATTATTCTAATATATTTGTCTTTATTTAATTACTCATTTTTGTTCCTCGGATAATATCATCTACTCCCAAATTTCTCATGTTCACTCTCACATGAAAGGGCAAAACAGTCACCTTTCAAGCAATGTCAATCCTCACAATATTAGTTGGAAGTTAATTCTTTACCACAAAAACTTAGAACGAATAGATGTCCAATTGGAGTAGGTGATAACTCAAAAATTTGTCAAAAGTTGTACCTACTTCTCAAATAAAAAAAATAAACTCAACCACAACTACGATATACTAAAAACATTGTTTTCTTCAAAATAGTTTCAGAAACAAGAAATCTAACAACCTCCCAGAATGTTTCATTTCTGTGATTCAATCAATCATAGAGTGTTCTTACTTATTTGAGCTCTTGTTAGTGAATAATGTCAATGATGAGAAGATAAGGTTGTTTCCATGCCATTGCTCATAAATGATCTCTTCCATAAAAGGATGGGGGGGGGGGGGGGGGGGGGGGTAAAACAAAAGATAAAACAAACATTTGCATTCCTGAGCATCAAACAATCTTGTGCTTATTATTAAGGGCGGGGGAAAGAAAAATACTCATGGAAAAGGGCATGCTTTCTCAAATTCCTTCTGCTCTTTGCGACAGAAATCAAACTCGTTCGTGTGGTAATACATACAACCTGAATATGCGTCCATCTCCTTTGTGCATTTCTGACGTAGATCCTTCAGCCTACAATATAAAATGTTTTCAAAAACAGAGTTTAAGAAGGAATGTTTAAGCCCCGTGTGATTTTCGATCAAATGACAGCAGTTGTAATCTTAAAGCAACATTTTGGAGGTCTGCATTATTATGTTAGGAACTTGGGTGGTTACAATAGGAGTAGAAGCCTAAACCCTCCTAAGAAAAAAATAAAAATTTAAAAGAATTTTTCATTAAAAACCACAATCCAAAAGGGTGTCAATGATTGAGATCTTCATTTTGTACATAATTTGTGTTAGGATCTACCAAAAGAAATTGGGTGGGTATAGGGCATTTCAATGTTACCATTTTCATCAGTCATTTTTTTTATTTCGAATTTTAAAAAGCAAGTGCGATCCCCCACTTCAACTTTAAGGCATTCTTAGTGGCAAAACTCTTGTCATTTGAGTTACCTAGTGGGTTCATTTTCATCAATCACAAAATGAAAAAAGAAAAAGACACAAAGAGTTTAACTGTCAATTCAAATGGTTTTGGGTTATTGTTTTAGCACCCAAATTCTCTTGTTGGCATGATACCATAAATAATTAAAAGAAAATGACCTTCAAGAGAATAAAGAAATAATATAAGCTTTCAATATGGAGAGACTCCATATCATACAAAAGAAAAGTAACTCACATCTACCATGGTTTAAACTAGTTTAGCACAAGTCAAGACATGAATAGCCATTTGTTAAGCAATAAAAGTCATCTTGGTCCCTCCTAAAATAAGTTATAATCAACATACAAACTAGAAAGTTTCCAAATCCAAGGATTCAAATAGTACCATAAATGTATAGATCCGAGATGTATAACAAATTATTAGAGGTTATTTCATTGTTTTGATTTTTCTTTTGTAGAACTTAACAAGAATCAAGGTCAAGAAATGGTGCTGATGAGTTAATCAGAAACAGCTATGGAGAAAAATAAAAAGAAAATTTTGACATAACTTCTACATCTTTATAGTCTTAAACTTTGACAAGGCACCACAGAACATAACTATTGCCCTGACACGAAATGAATCTCGTCTGTTTAAGTAAAATCAAGATAAAAAATGGTTAACAACAGTGCTGTTGTGCATGTACTAATAAGATGTTCGATAGTGGTTATGTTTGTTGAAGATATTCCCATCATTGATTGGACAAACACTATAGAGAAGCAAACTCAGTGATCACAACACAACCAATTGTCTAATAGATGTGAACATCTCTCAGCATAATTCTTGTCACATACTAAGCAATGAAACACTCACATTTCATCTCATGATAGATGAAGAGCTATGAGATCCCATGGTGATTCATTTAGGAGCATTGAATGTCTTAGGTTTCGTTCTTGAGTGTTGTTGTAGGAAGAATAGGATTTGTATTAGGGCTATGATTTCCTTAATGTCTCTATCTTTAACTACGCCATTTTTCGGTCTTTTGTGTATCATCTGATAAGAATGTGTTTTATCTGACTATAATATTAGTTACATCTGCACTAGCTTATCTCCTCCAAAGACTTAACAGATAGAAGGGAAAAACAAAATCAACCAACCTACAAGTCATCCTATTTCCTACAGGTTTTATTTGATAACCCATTCCAAGGATTTGCTAGAAACAATCTGCATCCAATCTTCATTTCCGCACATAATTTCGAATATAACTGCAATAAATCTAGATATATATTCAACAAGAAAGAAATCATGGACTTACAAGTCAAAGACGCATCGCGTGACTTGCTTGCCTTTATCGAGACATTTTTCGGGATTCGCATCGGCTTTCTTGCACTTGATGAATGCGGCGTTCTCGTTCTTGCAACTGATCGCTATGTGACGCGCCGAAGACATCAGGACCGCAGAAGTTGGGATCGGCTCACCTGCGGCATCGACTGTGCTATCCATTTTCCGACTTTGATCGATTGAAACCCTAAAATAGATGACATAAAAGATAAGTTGATTGAATGCTTACTAAAAAGGTTCCCTTTGTGAACAACTTTCGTTTTCAACGGAAAAATGGTTTGAAATTTCGTTACCTCTACCGTTCTTCACCTTCTTAGATGTCTGGTCTCACCAGATTTACGCTCTAGGGCTATCTTTCTCTACAGACTCACAAAGAGAAGAAGAAGACACAACAAAAGCCACCAATGTTAACTTGCGCTTGGGAAACAAATAGTATTTATTTATTTTTTATTTTCTTTTTTAGCTTCTTTTCATAGGCGAAACTAATCTTTATAGGTTAAGTATCCGGGAAATTTGACGAAATCATCTGGATAATGGGTTAAATTCGAGAAATGTCCTGTTTCATAAACTTTGTAAAAATGATATTTCCCCTATGACTGCAAAGTTTATCAAGTGTGAGTTATTTTTCGAATTTAACCGATTATCAAGTTCATTTCGTCAAACTTTCCAAGCATCCTCTCCCACTTGTTTGTTGTAAATTTTGGAGCACGTAGACCCGAAAATACACTTAACTATTTAACATGACAAGTCTAAATTTAGGAATGACAATGGGGCGGAGAATGCATTTATCGTCCCCGGATCCGTCCTGTTTTACATCGAATTTTTTTTTTAACTATCAACCTCGCCAAGTTCAGTTTTGAGAAATTTTCGCGTGCACCGTTTATATTATATTTTTAAAAAAATAAAAATAATATAAAAATAAATAATATAAATAAATATTTTAATATAATATATATTATAATATATTAAAAAAATATAATATTATAACTCATCGAGGTAACCCAGTAGTAAGAGTCGGTTTAAAATACGAAAATGTTATGGGTTCAATTTTAATTGAAGACGTTTTAAGTTAAAGCGGGAGTCATGGTTGTGTAAGTGTTTATAGTGTTTGAGACAAAATCAAGATGAAATCGGGGTGATGACACAAATGAGAAATTTGACTAAATGACCTTAAAGACTGTCTTATTTGCATCCGTGGTCAGCGCATAAATTTTAATGCGTTAGTGACACCTTTTATTTTTTGAACAAAAATTCCCCCGTTGCGAGACGCAACCGGATGCCATGTGAAAAGTCCACAAATGCCCTGTGAAAAGTCCACAATCGCGAGACGCATAAAAAAAAATCCGTCTTGCGAATTCCGGTTGTGTCCTGCGATTGTGGACTTTTCACAATACACCCAGTTGCGTCTCACAACGGGGGCATTTTCGTCCAAAATATTAAAATGTGTCACTAGCGCATTTAATTTTATGCGCCGGTCAAAAAGTCAAATAAGGCCATCTTTAGGGTTATTCTGTCAAATTTCCCGACACAAATATCATTATCGCCTTTCTCCCGATAAACTATCGGTCAAACAAAAAAAATCGTCTTTGACGGAACAATTCGGTTCGACTACCGCGACACGAATATCAACTTGAGATAACACCTCCTTCAATATTATCCTGGTTGAGGGTATATTTGTCTTTCCACTCCCTTCCGATATATTTCAAAAAAAAAAAAAAAACTCCTCTCTTCTTCTAAGTAATAATATTCTAAAACCTAATCTAACCACACCAGCGACGAAATTCCTCTCCGGCTCTCCAGACTCCACCGCGTCAGACGTGAGACGGCTCTGGCACTACAGTCTCCTCTCCTCACCCAGTCGCCGATTCTCCGTTTCTCTAGACTTCCCTGCCCACTCCCAGCGGACCCAGGTATGTTTCTAAGTTCTAACTTTCTAATTCTTAATTTGTGTAGTTATAGATTATAGTTTCGCTAGATTATATGAAATCTTCTTAGTGAAAATTGCTGACCCTTTGGGCTGTGATTTACTTCAGAATCACTGGATGGATATAGAATGGATATTCAACTGATGCTTAGGCCATAAAGCTTGGAATTTTATTTCTTTTCTTGGCTGAAAACATAGATTGATCTAGAAAATAGAGCAACTTAGTCCGGATTTTGTTAGAGATTTCGAACACAAAAGCACATAAGATTGAAACTTTTGTGAAGAAGTAAATAACATCACAGAATGCATCAATACTGTTTGTAGAGCAAGACCAGCTCAGATGGCATTTATATGTACTTCATTTGTATCTGCAAAAAAAAATACTGTTTCCGTTAATAATTAAGTTATTTTAATTTGATTTATAAGTTAGTTTAGGTAAAATTAGATCTTGTTACATTTTGATTTTCATCAAGTAATTCATATTTGAAATTGGCATAGGGTATCCCGCACCTCAGGGCTGGCCCTGTGTAGGGTTTCTCTGTTTTGTATTGAACTTTCTTCAAACGCTAGACAGAGAGTTTTAACATCTCCGCCTAATTCCTTGGTGGTCTGATTCTCAGAAATCACAACTACATATTATTTTATCGATTTTGTTACACCTACGAGGACAGGCTAATGTAGTGTCTGATTTCTGACTGATAAATTGAGACAAGTGGTTTCTTGTTGTTATTGTTGACTTGTGTTAAGGATTTGGGAGGTCTTCACCAACCAATGTTGTTTTCCAAAACCAAAATAATCTGAGAAGAAGTAGAAGAGGAAATAGAAAATCAACAAGCAAACGACACCAAGTTATTATAGTGGTTCGGTTATTAACAACACCAAGTTGTTGGAATAGGTTATAACAACTTACATCCACTAACCACTTCGAAGATAGAGTAAGGCTATTCACTATTATCAGATGGAGATTACAAGAAGTTACAATGTTCACTCTAGAACACGGTCAAGAAGTTCTCTACAATGGAAAGAGATTTTTTCACTTTGGAATAACAGCTCCAAATTCTAAGACACAAAAGTCCCTTTATATAATAGGGTTACAAAATTTCAGGGTTTTTGCATCAGCCATTTAAGAGAAATGAGTTTTCTCTCAAACAACCCCTACCGAATAGATAGTGGATGAGGTGGTGGCATATTCCCTAAAATTCCTTTGATCTCACATATCCAATTTGGCAGTTTCTTAATTCAAATTTTCTTCTGCTAGAATGTTTATGTAACATTCTTCCTTATTCAATACCAAGTTAATCCTCAATTGAATTCATCGAAGCTCCCTTGATTTTCAACTTCTCGAATCAACAATTGAACTAACCAACTTCTTCACTACTTGTAATCAACTTCTTGTCTTCATTTTGGCAATAGAATTTCCTAACATATCAAGAACATATGTGTCACCTATTCCAACAACTTGGATGATTATATTCAGTCAAAGAATGATGGTTGTATGCATTTTTTATATGTATAAGTTTTTAGTTAGAACTACCCAATTTGTCTGATATCTGAAAATGGTGGTGTTTTCTTTAATGTTAGAAAATGGGACAGAAGAAGAAGACTGCATCCATGTTCATTAGGCTTGTTTCTGCTGCTGGGACTGGATTCTTTTACGTGAAGAAGAAGAACCCGAAGAACTTTCCACAGAACTCAAAACTTGAATTTAGGAAGTATGATCCTCGGGTCAATCGCCATGTCCTCTTTACGGAGGCAAAGATGAAATAAACCAAACAACCCTTTCCCTTTCACCTTCCCAATGTAATATCTCTAGCTTTGTTTCATTGCTCTAGAAGACAGAGTTTATGATTTTCTTATTGGAGAACCATTGAAATAGATCAATGGGTTTTACTTGATCTATTGAATTGTTCTTAATTTTCAACAAATTGGCTTTTGATTTTACTCTCAACTTAGTTTGGCAATACTAGATTGGTTTTTGAGAATCTAATTGTTATCATACAAAACACAATGAAAGCCACTACAAATTGCTATTATTATTTTTTATTACATTCTCATTTACAGTCGGTTCTGATATGATAGGGGTTTGATATCGGTTACCATAATATACATTATCAGTCTAATTTTGTTACAAAACAATTTGACTGTCTTTTATGTTTTAAAAACTATCTTTAAATGTGTGGTTTTGATAGATCAAAATATTTAGGTTATTGGCATTTAATAGTTCTAACATTAATTATTAACAAATTATTTGTGCACATGAATTAAGTCAAATCTATTTAGTTAAATCCATTTTTAAAAAGATTGAAGATTCAATATTCCATAGAGATAGCAATGAACTTGAAAATAATCTTCAAACAATTTATGTTAAATTGATTGGATTGGTTATATTATTTTGACATTATATTTTTATACTACTATTGAGAGATTATTTTCAGCCATAAAGAGTTCGAAGACATAACTTCGCAAACAAGATTATTTTTTTTTTTGTCAATTACTTGACCCTTTATTTTGAACAAAATTTAGCTACGAAAATAGATATATATTTTATAATGCTTGGGTTTTATGTTTTAAACTCTCTTATAACTTAATTTATTTGAACATAATAATATAGACAATATATTAAGTTCACTTCAAAAAAATCCTGAATTCGTCCACTCTATATATATTTTGAATGCAAATCTATATATATTTTGAATGATTTGCAGTTTGGAATATATTTTTTTTAGAAAACGGTTAAAGTCATTTCATTAAAATCCCAAAAGTGGGAGGGTCATAAATCAAAGCTAAATAAATTCCAGCTATAATTAAGGATGACAATCAAAAGACCCTAAAAAAATTGATAAAAATTGATTATTAGCATTTATACATTCTAAAAAAAATAGAGATTACAAACAGAAAAGACTACATTCAAACATAATCATCCCAGCTTGGGATTTTTGCATGCCATCTATCTTCATTGAGAGGTCTTCTTCCCCTTCATCTTCCTCTTTCTCTAATGATAAAAAGAAATTGTATTGAAAAGGATGATGAGTATTGTTGTTTCTCATTTTGAATTCTCTCTTTGTACGAGTCCGTTCTGATTTCATAGAAAGAATTGTTTTTGAGAATTTTAAGATTTTTATCTTTGTTATCTTCAACTTGAATTTCTGTATTCTTGTCTTCCTTATTTTTAGCTTCAGCTTCAGACTCTACATCGGTTTGAAATCTTCTTTATCGACTTTAGAATTCTCTGTTTCAACTTTGAAATTATGAGTGTTTTCATCTTGAGTTTCCTCAACAACTTGAGGTTCATCTTTCATTTTCATCATAATCTATATATATATAATGATGCTTAATTTTTAAAGTGTCCGGATTGCCGGGTCGAGAGCTGTGGTTAATTTGGATACTTGGGTCGGATTGTGGGTTGACCCGTTTTTAAATTTAAAACGGTTAAAAATAAAATTAAAAATGCTAGAGGTATGTTTCGAACTTGCAACCTAACAAAACAAGTACAACTCTTTAACCAACTAGGCTACAAAGACTTTATTTTAAATTCAACACCAAATTTGATAAACGCGGGACGTTTTAATATTAATATAAGTTCAACTTTTTAACTAACTAATATATATATATATATAATGATGCTTAATTTTAAAGTGTTCGGATTGCCGGGTCGAGAGTTGTGGTTAATTTGGATACTTGGGTCGGATTGTGGGTTGACCCGTTTTTAAATTTAAAACGGTTAAAAATAAAATTAAAAATGCTAGAGGTATGTTTCGAACTTGCAACCTAACAAAACAAGTACAACTCTTTAACCAACTATGCTACAAAGACTTTATATTTTAAATTCAACACCAAATTTGATAAACGCGGGACCTTTTAATATTAATATAAGTTCAAGTTTTTAACTAACTAATATATAATGATGTTGAGTAAATGGATACTTGGGTCGGATTATGGGTTGACTCACCCATAAACTTAAAACGGTTAAAAAATGTCAAAAAATGTTATCCGTAATTTTTTTCCACGATTTTTATATTATTTCTCGTACAAATGCACGGGCTAAATGCTAGTTCTTTGAATTACAAAAAAAAATTCTCTCTTCATCTTGATTCCCTTTACTTTCTTTCGCTGCTTTCCTTTTTTTCAGAATCCTTCTTGCTTCTTCTACAAATGTTTGATTTTTTAGTTTAACTTTCTTTGTTTCCTTCTTCTTTTTTTCTTGGTTTTTTTACTCTTCTTCTTTAGCTTTATTACATTTATTGTGTAGAAAAGTGTTACAAAAAGCACACATTTTCTGTTTCCATTCATAAGAAATCTCCATGACATTGTACTTTCTTTTTCTATCAACCACTACCATTTTCATTGGCAAGACACTCCTAAGATGCACTTCAATGCTAATTCTAACAAAGGAGAAGTGCTCTCCTCCTTCAGTTATTTGATCCATATATAATATTTTCTCAATTGTACCTGCAAAGTGACTAATTGCTTCAACATTGTACATATGGGCTGAAATGTTCTAGAGCTTGAACCAAATTTGAGAAGTTTCCTTTGGCCTACTTTGTAGATTCATCTCTTTTGACCATTTTTCTAGTTTCATGCAAGTTGATCATATATAAGTATGCTCATTCTCCAAGATTTCTTTCAGATTTGAGCCTTTTGAACTGCATGAAGTAGAGGTCATTATGTTTGCAAAAAAAATTCAAGCCTCTTTTCTCCTCACTATATAATTAGAGCATCTTTAATAGTTGAGAATGATAATACTCTATTTTCCCAATGAAGTTTCAACCACCACAAACTCCAAGTCTTCAATACATTTTTCCTCTACTTTAGAAGGCAATTTAAATTCAAAAGAAGTGTTGAGTACCTATCTGCCTTTGTTTGGATATCCCCCAAGTACTTCTCAAATAGATTGAAGACAGGTGTCTCTCAATTTTTCAAAAGTGACTAAAATTTCTGATAACTTTCTTCTATACGTTTAATATTGACTGTGCAATTTCATGATTAATATTAATTGATAGACGTGTCCCTTGGGAATAGGTTTTTGAAATTTTTGACGATTGGTATAATCATTAAATATTAAATGTTACACGTTAGCTCTCTTATATTTAATGAATGGTGTCACTCAAATTGTTAAGCACTCCTAAATCCTTGTTTCTCTCTCTAGAATTCGAATCGACAAGATCTTGTGTTCATCTTGACTAAAATGGTTTCTTTCTCTCCAAAATCCCTGCAAGTAGACTTCGAATCTGTCTCAACTCTAACGATTCCAGAAATGGTTCAAATGTTTGAATCATTGAAAGCTTCTAGGCTAAAGAAGTTTCTTTGCCCTCACTGCATCTATCACGAATAGGTTGTTCATGAGTTCTTCGAAACTGCTAGCTTTTACCACAGTAAATACATTTGTGCGAATGTACTTGGCAAAAACATCTGCTTCACTGAAGAAACATTCGGCATGTTCTTCAGACTCTCAACTGAAGGAATCCATGAGTTTCCTTCTTCCTCAAATGAGATTCTGTCTGAAATGATGCATGTCTTTTCAGATCAGACATTCGAAGAGGAAATCCTTCCTATTGAGTATCACGGAAAGAGTAACTGTTTGAAAGTTGAGTATGCCCTACTCAACGACATCATCTCCAAATCCCTCCTTGCAAAAGACTCCTCCTACATCTACTGTACGAAAGTCTTTGAAATAATGGTGGCCATCACAAGGGGTGTAGCCATCAATTGGTCGAAATTCCTCTTCAACAACCTGGTCAGAATTATCTGCTCCCGGAAGAAGATCTTCGGTTATGACGTTCCTCTTTGCGCATTACTTTGTTGTCTTCTTGATGAACCTGGTCATGGATTTCATGCCAACTCTTCCAAAATCTTGAACAACTAGAAGGTTGTCGATTATGTTCTTCGGGTGAATAGACTCAAATCAAAGAAACGAAACAGGGATGTCTACAACTCTGCTCTAATTTTAGCCCTAGAGTCAGCTGTAGATTCCCTTCCCAGATAATGTTAAAAAGGGGGAAAGAAAGGGAAAAAGATTAGCCTTAGACATAGGGGGAAGGAAGAATCTTTCAATGTTGTTTTGATGTTTGATCCTTTGATGATTAATGTCTTTGAAAGATGTTTTTATATTTTCTGTTGAAAAATATTCCTGACATTTCAAGTTAAGTTATGTGTTTATCTGATTATGGCATATGAATAGTCTGTCGCTATCTACTACATTACTCATATAATTTTTAATTGTGCAAAGTTTTAACAACATCATCAAAAAGAGGAAAATTGTCGGGTTAAATTATTTTGACTAAAGGTTAAAGTATTTTGACTAGTGTAATTTTGATGATGTGTTGGTATAAAACTTAAACTAAGCCGTCTAATCGTTTTTGGTCCAGGTGTATCGAAAACATGTTAGATTAGACTAAGTCTGAATGAGGCTCATTAGACTGATTGGCTATTAGACACATTGAGTTAGACGTGTAGTCTAATAGATACGTAGTTAGACGTGCAGTCTAACAGACGTAGTTAGACGTGCAGTCTAACAGATACGTAGTTAGACGTGCAATCTAATAGACGTAGTTAGACATGCAGTCTAATGGATACGTAGTTAGACGTGCAGTCTAACAGATACGTAGTTAGACGTGCAGTCTAACAAACGTATTTATACGTGTAGTCTAACAAATACGTAGTTAGACGTGCAGTCTAACATATACGTAGTTAACGTGCAGTCTAACGGATACGTAGTTAGACGTGCAGTCTAATAGACGTAGTTAGACGTGTAGTCTAACGGATACGTAGTTAGACGTGGATTTTAACGGATACGTAGTTAGACGTGCAGTCTAACAAACGTAGTTAGACGTGCAGTCTAACAAATATGTAGTTAGACGTTTAGTCTAACAGATACGTAGTTAGACGTGTAGTCTAACGCATACGTAGTTAGACGTGTAGTCTAACAGACGTAATTAGACGTGCAGTCTAATAAATACGAAGTTAGACGTGCAGTTTAATGGATACGTAGTTAGACGTGCAGTCTAATAGATACGTAGTTAGACGTGTAGTCTAACAGACGTAGTTAGACGTGTAGTCTAACAGATACGTAATTAGACGTGCAGTCTAACAGACGTAGTTAGACGTGCAGTCTAACGGATACGTAGTTTGACGTGCAGTCTAACAGATACGTAGTTAGACGTGCAGTCTAACAGACGTAGTTAGATGTGCAGTCTAACAGATACGTAATTAGACATGTAGTCTAACAGACGTAGTTAGATGTGTAGTCTAACAGATACGTAGTTAGACGTGCAGTCTAACAGACTTAGTTAGACGTGCAATCTAACAGATGAGAGTTAGACGTGCAGTCTAACTCCTTCATATTAGTCTGAAGGGAGACGTAGTTAGACGTGTCGTCTAACAGATGAAAGTTAGACGTGCAGTCTAACTCCTTCAGATTAGTCTAAAGGGAAACGTAATTAGACGTGTCGTCTAATCCCATTAGACCAGGTGGTCTAATGGATCCTGCTATTAGACGGGGGAGTCTAATTTAATTAGACTTGTCAGTCTAATTGAAAAATGTCTAATGTCAAGCTTAAGCAGTTGTTTGAAGCTAGCACCCGTCTACCCACGATCAACTAGCTGTATGCTACTCCTGCTCCACTTTCCAGTGCAGATCAGTATCACAGCCAGGTGCAGCCAATCATCTAATGCCACGTAAGAAAATAATATTCCCACTACTTGTTTCTTGCAGGAATATCCTAAAAGAATATTTAGTGCACTACCAGATTAGTACAACCACGATCCTGGTGCTCAGAGTCTGCTGTACATGTGTACTATGGAGGCGTTGCAATGGAAGTTTTATACGTGTCATTATAGAAGATTCGATCGTCGGTACCTGCTCTCTATATAAAGATCTTCAAGGACAACAGAAGAACAGACAGTTGCTGGAATTATAGAGAGAGATCGATCAATCAGTTGCTGAACAGTGAACTTACTCACGAATTGCTTTCTTGCTTTACTGTGTGTTTATCAAGAGAGAGAGAGAATCAAAGTATTGTCTAGCTAAGTGATATTCTTCAATATACTGTAAGTTGAACAGAGTGTGTTCTGTTCAATAGTGAGCTAGCCGTGCAACTGTATTTGATTCTAAGAAACGTATAGTGAATCCTTTCGGTGTTTGGAAGAAGGGGTGACGTAGGAGAGTTTGGCTCCGAACATTTATAAACAATATGTTGTGTCATTTACATTCTGTCATCTTCTCATTCTTTGGTTCTTAGATTCAAACCTGAACAAACATTTCCGCACTTGAATCGTTCAAAAGTTTGCAAGGGTTTGTGTAGAATAGAAAGTGATATAAATCCCTAACAGGATTTCTATCAAATTGTTTATCCGAAGCCGTCATCAATAGTCAGACCCCCGTCTCTATCGATTACGCTGATCCTATCAATTGGTATCAGAGCCCTGTTTCTATTCTCAAGCATCAAGAACCTAAATCATGTGTATCATCAACGAGATCCCTATTCTTTCGAGAGACAACTGCGACTATTGGATGATGAGAATGCAAGCTCACTTGGTTGCTCTTGATTGCGATATATGGAGTGTCATTACCGATGGTCCCATAAAAATTTCGAAGCCAAGATGTGAGTGGACTACTGAAGATAAGATAGCCAACAACCTAGACAATGTGGCCAAAAATATTTTGTATCAATCGATCAACATTAACCCATTGACGAATATAACCACATACTTGTTTGTGCAAGAATTTTCAATCATCCCCATTTTTTTCTACAGACTTTACTGAAGAGAACACTGGCAAATGAAAACTTTTCACATATAGTAAATCTTTCATTTTAGCCTTCCAGATATTATAATTGGAACCATTCAAGCTCACTATTTTGGATGTGTTAGTCTCCATCCTTATACTCAAATAAAATCAAGCTCTGATACCACTTTGATGGGAAAATGTATTCTTCAAAACATAACGTTTTCTCAATTAACTGAATATAAGAGATGAGCAAAACAGAATAAAATCAAAACAAGATTTAACGTGGAAAACCTCTCTTCAAATTGAGAGTAAAAACCACGGGACCAATCAGACCACTTAACAATCCACTATCATCAACAAAGTTACAAACAAGAGTTCACTCTAGATATAAACTAGAGTCACTAATCAATTACATCAAGATCACACAACAATCTTAGCAATAACAACAAAGAGTAGAAAGAGTAAGATCAACCAACCTTATCAATTCTGCAACCAGAAAATAAATCTTCACCGTTTATAACGTAGCCCTAGAAATAACCAACAAGCTGTCAACGTTTGAAGTCGATCAAATAGTGCAAACTCCGGTAAACGTAAATCTTCTTCAGCTGCTACCTCAAACCATTGAATCTGTTTTTTTATGCTATAATCTCTCTCTTGTTGTTCTCAAAACCCAGTTAACCTAAAGTGGAAAAATAATATTCCTTCACATTATATATCATGGGCCTAAATAAAGTCCACGTCAAGTTGGGTCTCTCCAACTAGAAGGATAAAACCCAACACATAAGCTCTTGAGTCTTGACATAAGCTCATAAAAACGAACTTTAATTTGCACAATAACTAGAACACATTATTTATACATTATAAAATGGTAATTAGAAATATGGTTATACCTACGAATGTTATGTTGACAGAGGTTGCGGAGATTGAGTTTCATACATACCACCTACACTTGGAATGATCTTATAATTATTTTCCACACCTTGTTTTGGAAAATGAATTACATGTATATATTTCAAATTTAACAATATAAGTAAATTTCAATACACAACATTTTAACTAGAGTCCGGATTGAACCTTCTCAAGTGTTGATGTTTGTTTGATTGTACTTGAAATCTCCTCTAGGACACCTTTCAATAATCCGATGTCATTTTTCTCTTCCACTTAATCCCTTTAACTTTATGAGAGTCTCCAACACCAATTTCTACCTGCACATTGTGTTCTGGAAAACAAAGGCAATTAAAATTTGGCACTGCTATATCCATAACACAAAAGATATTTTGGATTATGTGCACTCATATGTCTAGGAACCTGTCAAGACTCCATCTCTGAGAGGTAGACATTATATTTTTTACTTTTGTTGATGATTTTTCCAGAATAGTATGAATGTTTACTATGAAGAACAAAGATGAAGTGTTTGAGATTTTTCTTAAATGAAAAACTCAAGTTGAAGACAAGACAAGAAGAAAGATCTAAATTCTCTAGACTGATAACGATAGAGAATACAAGAATGATCTATTTCAAAAGTTATGCCAAGAGTGTGGCATAGTTTAACACTTCGCAGTTAGAAAAACACCACAGCAGAATGGGGTATCGGAACGTATGAACATGACATTAGTGGAGAAAATTCGTTATTATCTAATTCTTGGTTAGACAAGATATTTTGGGCAGAAGTTGTGACATACATTCAACATTTGGTAATCGTCTACCATCATCTGCACTTGGTGGCAAGACTCCATTAGAGGTATGGTCTGGAAAACTTGTAACTGATATGATTCTTTGCATATTTTTGGTTCTATAACATATTATCATGTAGTTGAATCAAAATTAGATCCACGAGGAAAGAAGGCTTTTTTTTATGAGATTTACTACTAGAGTTAAAAGATATTGCCTTTAGTGTTTAAATGCAAAGAAAACCATTATCAATAGAGATGTTACTTTTGACGATTATTTAGTGTTGAATAAGGTGACACTAGACAAGATTGATTGTACTCCGCAACATTTGGAGTTTGAGAAGATAAAGATAAGCTCAATTATAAGTGATTCTCCGACGACAGACGAAGAGTCATATAAGGAAGAGATTCCGACCCAAGAACCTTCACAACAACGTGAATTAATTGTTGTGAACAAACCAAGACGAGATATTCAAAAACCATGTCGATTTGTTGACATGGAGGCCTATACACTTCTACTCGTAGATGATGTTCCCTCCACTTTTCAGATCACAATCGAAGTACTGAAAATGGAAAAAAGAAAGGTGTTATGGAAGATGATATTCAATCTCTTAAGAAGAATGAGACATGCAAGTTGACGCATCTACCAAAAGGGAATAAGGTTATTGGTTGTAAATGAATATTTTCTAAGAAAGAAGGATTTCCTGTAAATTTTGATGTTTGCTACAAGGCAAGATTGGTAGCTAAATAATACGCTCAGAAGGAAGGAGTTGATTATAATGAGGTATTTTCTCATGTTGTTAAACACACTTCTATTATAACTTTGTTGGCCTTTGTAGTGTAAATGAATTTGAAGATAGTTCAACTGGATGTGAAGACTGCATTCTTACACGGTCATTTGAACGAGGAAATCTACATTACTCAACTAGATGGATTCAAAGTTGTTGATAAAGAAAATTATGTTTGCAAGTTGAACAAATCATTTTACGGGTTAAAGAAATCGCCAACGTGAATTAATTGTTGTGAACAGACCAAGATGAGATATTCAAAACCAGGTCGATTTGTTGACATGGCGGCCTATACACTTCTAGTCGTAGATGATGTTCCCTCCATTTTTTCAGATCACAGTTGAAGTACTGAAAATGGAAAAAGGAAAGGTGTTATGGAAGATGATATTCAATCTCTTAAGAAGAATGAGACATGCAAGTTGACGCATCTACCAAAAGGGAAGAAGGTTATTGGTTGTAAATGAATATTTTCTAAGAAAGAAGGATTTTCAGAAAATTTTGATGTTTGCTACAAGGCAAGATTGGTAGCTAAATAATACGCTCAGAAGGAAGGAGTTGATTATAATGAGGTATTTTCTCATGTTGTTAAACACACTTCTATTATATTATAACTTTGTTGGCCTTTGTAGTGCAAATGAATTTGGAGCTAGCTCAACTGGATGTGAAGACTGCATTCTTACACGGTCATTTGAACGAGGAAATCTACATTACTCAACTAGATGAATTCAAAGTTGCTTATAAAGAAAATTATGTTTGCCAGTTGAATAAATCATTTTACGGGTTAAAGCAATCGTCAACGTGAATCAATTGTTGTGAACAGACCATGACGAGATATTCAAAAACAATGTCGATTTGTTGACATGGCGGCCTATACACTTCTAGTCGTAGATGATATTCCCTCCACTTTTTCAAATGACAGTCGAAGTACTGACAATGGAAAAGGGAAAAGTGTTATGGAAGATGATATTCAATCTCTTAAGAAGAATGAGACATGCAAGTTGATGCATCTACCAAAAGGGAAGAAGGTTATTGGTTGTAAATGAATATTTGCTAAGAAAGAATGATTTTTTGAAAATTTTGATGTTCGCTACAAGGCAAGATTGGTAGCTAAATAATACGCTCAGAAGGAATGAGTTGATTATAATGAGGTATTTTCTCATGTTGTTAAACACACTTATATTAGAACTTTGTTGGCCTTGGTAGTGCAAATGAATTTGGAGCTAGCTCAACTGGATGTGAAGACTGCATTCTTACACGGTCATTTGAACGAGGAAATCTATATTACTCAACTAGATGGATTCAAAGATGCTGATAAAGAAAATTATGTTTGCAAGTTGAACAAATCATTCTACGGGTTAAAACAATCGTTGAGTCAATGGTACAAGCGACTTGACAAGTTTATGATAGAGCACAAGTACACAATAATCATATTCAATTCATGTGTTTATTTGCACAAACTACAAGATGAGTCTTATATCTATATACTCTTGTACATTGATGATATGTTGATAGCATTAAAGAGTCAATATAAAATTGACAAATTGAAGGCTCAATTGAGTAAAGAGTTTGAGATAAAAGACATGGAAAAACCAAATTTAAACATTGCTTAGATTTGGTAAACATCTTTCGCGTTTGAGTCGGCACTAAAGAGCGCCAGTGGATAGGGTAAGTAGTGAAATCAAATTTTTTGATAATTTTGTTTGGTTAAATATTTGAATATATATATATATATATAATTTTCTATATTTTAAAAAACTCTAAGAAAATTGAAAAGTCATCTTACTCATTTCCCTTTTGGTGGCTCTTTTAGCATGTGAGGATGCATTGTTTCTCTTTCTACCACTCAAATTTGATTTGGTAGCCGAATTGAATTTGTTATCTTGAATTTTTATAATTCGAATAATACTATAAATATTTGGTGGGTCACATACTTCTTAAATCTTCTAATCATGTTGGTGAACATTTTTCGAGTCTGTATTCATCTTCTTTGCAGCAAAGGAGATGATGATGTCAGATTTGAAGTTCTTTTTTATTTTCTTTTAAATAGTTTTTAGAATTAATCTTCCATGTGAAAACCCTCTTATAGGTATCTTAGAATGATTTTAATGAGTTCTCGATATTTTAATCATACTCGTATATGTAGGCCCGGACCTCCTGTGTAATAAGTGAGGCAATTGCCTCAGGCCCAAATATTTTTGGGGCACCAAAATTTTCAAAAACAAATTATAATGATATGTTCATGGGCTTATTTTTAAAAAGGCATAGATAATAATTGATAGTCTATCAATGATAAGCCCTAACTTAATTTGTATCCAAAAAAATAAAAATAAAAAACACTATCTTACTTGGAGAAAAGAATCGCACGATTCCTATTTATCAACAAAATCAAGGAAAAGGAAAAAAAATAAGAACAAGCATTTTGGAAAAAGAAAATGAAACACTTCCTCCAAACCCCAAGTCCGTCGTCGATCCTCTAGCTTGCCGGAATCGGAGCAGAAAACTCGGTTGTCTCCTTCCCCGAGCTCTTGGGCCTTTTTCGCTCATTCTAGCCTTGTTTCTCGGCACTGCGCCACTGCCCACTAGAGTTCTTCCTCCGATTTCGGTGAGATTTTGGTTCGATTTACTTGATTATTTTTTGTTGTTGAGGACTTGTCTGGTGGAATGGTGGATTCACAATCTGTATCTTCGATCAACTATGTCGCAAAAAAGATTAAATGGGTTAGCTATGTTATCTATCGAGAAAAAAATTGTTGAGAAAGTTGATTATGCAAACTTGATCAATAATTTCGCTTCAAAAAATGCGAGACGAGTAATATTCAAGTGACTATGTACTAGTTCGGAACATGAATTTTATATTTTGTTTGGATCTTCTTTGTTTTTTTTAGTATTTACTTATGACATATTGTTTTGATGATATTTTATTTCTAAAATTCATGTTACAAATACTATTATATTTAAATCGATAAAAAAATATATGTATGAATATTAAGTTTTGAGGGCACCAAATTTTGTGCTCGCCTCATGTCTCAAAATCTCAGGTCCGGCACTGTGTATATGGTCCGTTATAATTTGGCAGAACTTTTTTCGTAGTTAGAATTTTAATCTTTATAATTTTATTTTATGTAACGTTTTGATGTTATTTTTTTTTATTTGTAAATTAATATTTTTATATGTGACTCTTTATTTGATTTAATAAAAATTAATTTCTTATAAAATATATTAAGTTTATAAAAATAATTAATCAAATGACTCAATTAATTAAAAAAAAAAGTTAGAAAAAATTCCTTCATATCCAATTTTCGAGACAGAGTGAAATAAATCAGATATTCTATTATGTTAAGCTGAAATAAACCATCATAGTCAAAAATAAAAATAAATTAAATCATTTTACTTAAAACAAACGAGACCTAGCAACCACTACTGAATACCACTAACTAGATAATAGACAATTAACATGCATCCCACCTAGCTAGTCCAACTTTTTCTCAATCTATCTACCTTAGTTAATAGGAAAGAGAAACCGAGTAGTTGTTTGATTTAAAGTTATTTGAATAATTAAGTAATTTTTTTTTAAATATAACTAAATTTATTATTTTATTTTAAAAAAATATATAACTAAATTTATTATTTATGTTTAATTAAAAAAAAATAACATGACAATTTATAATAATGATTTTCCAATAAGAATATATGTTTTTTTTTCTTTTTTTTATATCTTATTAACTTTTTTCACTAATATTCAAAGTTTTATTAATATTTTTAGTGTTATGAACGATGTTAAAAATGATACTACAACCACCCATAATTTGACTTAAACATAATAGAACATAATTTGACTTAAACATAATAAGAAACAAATTCCATATTTTTTTCCGTATCAATCCCAACCCACACGACATCAAATTCTCTCATTTTGAATAGAATATAGAAGAAAAAAAAGGAAACGGTGGGCTCTACCATGCAGGCAGGCAGGCGGCATTTTCCTGGTCTTCGTCTTCGAGTCTACCGCAGACCGACCAGTGTCCGGGTCTAATTCCAGGTCCACCCATAATTCCAGGTCCTGTTAATATCAATGATCTTCTCTTCTTTCTCCGAATCATTTATCACCACCGAATTCTTCTTCCAGCCAGACAGACAAGCAAGCAAGCAAGCAAGCAAGCAATCAAGCAAGCAAATCTTCCGCTTAAACCATAGTTAGAAGAAAGAAAGAATAGATCTTTCCCTCTTTACTTGGAATAATGCAAATATCTCACCATCTCACATATCCTCCACACCCACAGGTCAGATCCAAACTCTTTACTTGTCATGTAGTAAGTATATCTTTTACCATAATATATATATATATATGCAGGCTGATTCAGAATTGGGGAACATTACTAACCAAACCACCTCTGATTCTCAACTCATTTTGAGACGGCCAGAACTCTCGCTTAACGTCCCACACAGGATGATCCGAGTGTTTGGAACTAGTCTTAGCTCAAAGGATTTGCTTCACCCACGGGATGCTGCATTCAATGTTACAAATTCTTCTTCAAGACCCGGATTCCTTCGCGCTTTGAGCTTCAAGAACAAGTCTACTACTACTACACTACCTGATGCTGCTGAGACAAACTCTCTGCTCAACTCAGAGACTAAGGCAGCGATCCCAGGAAGTCCTGTTATGGCAAATCTTATCTCAGTTTGGAACAGGTGCACCTCCCTTCCTGTCACTACAGCTTCAAATCTCTCACCTTCTACTTCTGGACCACTTCCAGCTACACCAATCGACCACCTTCATCTCAGATCACAGGTGAACTCTCATGTCAGCTCAGCTCTCCTTGGAATCATATATTGAATTGCAACTCATTTTCAATGTGATTCATTTGTTAAGTTAGACGTAATTGAAATCATATATGCTCATTAACTTCTTGAGATTTTCTTCCTAATTAGAGTTAAGACTCTGATCATTTATCTGTTTTTGGATCCTGATTCTGATATGCTAGAGAAACCGTCGATGAGTTTATGAATCTGGTTCAGATTAAATTCAGATACACTTGGTTTCCAAATTTGATCCCATTTGGATCCACATCAGGATTAGAAATCTGATAGAAACCAATACCTCTTACATAAGCTGATCATAATATCCTAATCAAATTTTATTCATATCAATATTATAGCATTAGATATTCTAAACAATGCCTTCAGACTAACTTGGCTTTAAAAGTCTCAATGAGTTCTTCATCTCCAGCTCTTGAGGCATCAACTTGAATCCCTCCACCAATGACTACGTCTGCCATTGGTGGAGTCGTAATCAGAAACTCTGAAGGCATTGCGGAGAAGAAGAATAAAGTTATACTATTGAGAATGTTAATAACTTATATGATAGACTCAGTAAGTATAGAAAGGGGGAATGCAGCTACACAGGATTACAGCAGTTATTTCTATCTAATAATGTGTCGACAAGTATAGGTTGAGAATCTAATTGACTAGTATTAAGATATCACAGAATAAGGCTAATCTAAAACGATAGAGATAGGATACAAAAGATTTAACGTGGTTCACATCTTGGGGGAGTCGCCTATTCTATATATATTCTATGGAAAAATGGTTCAAGTAACGTCTCTATTTATAGGAGTACATAAAGTCACAAAGACTAAACTGCCCTTGACCAAACCCACTAATAATAAACTCTAATTATATATGTATATAAGAGTCATATCCAAGAGTTAACTAGAATGTACATGTACATAACTCTTGCCATGGTAGTAGGATAGGCTATATATTGGTGTAATCCAATCTGTTTATCCCTTAATGAGAATATAAGGAGTTAACCTTTGGTTCTTCTTCCTCCCTATTCTGAATCTTTCTATTCTTCCTCCCATAAATCTTGTCTCACTTGTCCTTCCCCTTCTTGTTGATTCCTGTTACTCAAGATATCTTGTCCAGCTTGAGCCTTGGTATCAGGTCAGGACATATACAATACATGTATCAAAATCAAATCTAACTATATCAATATCATAAAATTGTGATAGAAAATCGTATGATTCGTCAAAATTGGTTTTCTCTGATCGTAGAGTCAATTTCCATGTGAATTATACTTAGTGCCTGATCATATCGTTGCAGAATACATCAGCTGAAGCTTCACTTACGAGGTCTCTCTCAGTTCCTGGCAGGAATATGGTCATAGTTAGATCACTATCTTTTGCTACGAAGGAGGTTCACAAAGATAACAATGATGGTATGCGATATCTACCTTTTAATTAAACATTTCCCTAAGAGAATTTTAAATGTCTTTTTGAATGATATTAGTTTGTAAGTCTTAATGTAATGTGTTGGGGTCAGATCAAATTAGCACAGTTCAAGCGGAAGTAGAACAAGAAGAAGAAGAAGAGATTCCAGAAGAGGAGGCAGTATGCAGAATATGTTTCGATGCTTGTGAAGAAGGAAATACATTAAAGATGGGATGCAGTTGTAAAGGTGCTCTTAGACTTGTACATGAAGAATGTGCTGTTAAGTGGTTTAGCATGAAAGGTAATAAGAACTGCGATGTTTGTGGCGTTGAGGTTTCCAACTTACCTGTGACTTTGCTGCGAGTACCTTCTGCACATAGAAATAATAGGCGGGAGCAGCCTGTTCAGCAAAATGTGAATACAAGAACAATTAGGTATAATAAAATCATAAAATCAGTTCTAAATTGCTCATTTTCTAATTGCCTTTCTACATTATGCTACTGCAGTGCCTGGCAGGATTTTGTTGTACTCGTCATAATCAGCACAATATGTTATTTCTTCTTCCTCGAGCAGCTACTGGTAAGACTTCATTTTTTGCATAAATAGAATTCGACAAATTTTAGCTGATCTCTTTCTCCGTGTTGTGTTTGGTAGATCAGTGAATTGAAAAGGAAAGCGGTCATAGTTTCGGCACCATTTGCTCTTACATTGGGCCTTTTGGCATCTATTTTTGCGGGCACTCTAGGTAAATGATGATTTACTTACTGTTTCTTTACTTTGATTGTATAATGGATTATTTGAAATTAATCTCAAAAGATGGAACAAGGCCTTGATTAAAAGCATTGGTTTGTAAATGGCAGCAATCAGGGAGTATATATGGACATATGCAGCTCTGGAGTTTGCACTTGTGGCTCTAATTCTCAACATATTCTATTCTGTTGTAAGTAAAAGAAAAGCTACTTCTCGTCAATTTAATGAATGAATTAACTTATTTGTATATTATTATTGTTGCAGCTTGAAGTAAATGCGGTTTATGCGATAATGCTTTCAGCCGCGTTGGGTTTTGGGATGGCAATGAGCCTTAACACTCTTTTCATTCAATATTATGGCTGGCGAGTTCAAGTCGCACAAAGCTCAAACTCCGCTCCTGTGTAAGAGAACTGGTTCTTCAGTTTGTATAATAGTTGGTTTGGTTCATTAATTCATATTGTAAAATAATAATAATAATAATCATCATAGTATATAGTAAAGCTTGTAAGCCTTTTTTTCTTTCTGGGCCTCTGGCTAAAGATACAAGGAAACTTGAAGAGATGATTTTGTATATGGTTATATTTAGTTGATCTCTAAAATAGGTTAATAAACAAAATTTTAATTATTGCAAATTTTAATGATTTTGTATATGGTTATATTTACATAACTAGACATTGCTAGTTTATATTACAAAGAAAAGGAAACAAAACTAAAAGGAAGAATTCAAGTTTAAAACCAGAATAAAACAATAAAATTGTAACAATGAAATTGTAAAACCAATGTCTACTTTTAGTTTAGTTTGAAAATTTAATTTTAGTTCAAATTTTTCGAGTTCAAACTTAAATTTACAAACTCGTTCGAGCCGAGTTAATCCAAACTTAGTCGAGCCACGCTCGATGAAAATTATTTAAATTAAATATAAAAAAATTTATTTCTCTCAATTCTCATAGTTAATCTCTTTTATATGAAATATTTTAGCCTATCCTATTACACCTTGCATTTATTTACACGTGTTGCTAGATTTAAATAAATAAACTTTTGATACTCAAAACGTCTACATTACAAATAATATCTTTAAATGAGATTATTCACTATAAAGATATAAAAATAATTAAACTAGTTACATATCTTTAAATGAGATTATTCTCTATAAAAATATAAAATACTAGTTACAGATATTTTAAAATTTTATATTTGAAAACGGAGAGTTCATGACTTGAGAGTGTTATTTTAATTCTCCATAATTTAAAAAAAAATTGATTTATATTAATTAAAAAAGATTGAAAATGATAATGCCAATTAAAAAAAAGTGTTATTATGTTTCATTTCTATCAGTATTAACAGATTATAATTGGATAGTAAGTTACAAGACATTTTTATTACTATATGAAAATGATATGGCTCCATTTCCTTGTGAAATACTAAGATAAAAAAAAATACAAATATTAATACAATCAAAATTTATGATTTGCATCAACATATGTACCTCTGATTTGATTACACAACTTAAAACCTCTAATCAAAATGTTGCTTGCAAAAATGCACAATTGACCAAACCTGCCAATATCAGACAGCCTGACAATAGGATTCAAATTTGAACTTACATAATCCTAAACAAATAGCATAATATAACTGCCAATGACAACAATTTACATTAATATTACATATATTATACTTAAATAAATTAAAAAGTATGACAAGTACAACAGGCATGAGAGGTAAAAGCAGACCATTTTTTTCTATGTTTGATCAGAACAACACTTAAAATGATAACAAATTGCAAAAAAAACCAATGAAATGACCAAAAAAAAACTAATCAAACCAAACATAGATATTAATAGAATGCCAACTCCTTCCTTGTAACCAACAAAACACAGAAAACTTTCTCCACCACCACTCTATACATACATGGTGACAGAGTCCCATCATCATCTAATTAAAGTGCAACTGAAGTTTGTAAAACTGACCATCAAAATAAAATTTTCTGAATCAAGGAGGGCTAAACCAAAATAAAGAAACAAAAAAAAAATTATAACAAGGAGTTCATCCATATGCAAGTTGCAAGACACTCCTCTCCCCAGCATATCAACCACAGTACGCAAAAGAAAAAACGAAAAACAGCTTTCTGCGTTCGATAGATCAAAGCGACAAACAAAATCAATTACCCAAAACAGGCATAGACCGCTGAGCAAAACCCATTAAAATCCTCCTCTGGTTCTCATCAGTATGAGGAAGACTCGCCCTTAAGAGTTCAACAGGCATTTCTCTCCGAATTGCTTTTGCAGCATCAGCCGCAACTGTACCCTCGTTCGCACCTGGTCCAGCATGCATTAGAAACGATTGCATCACACCATCATACTTACTGACACAATATTTCGTAAGAAGATTGAAGAATGCGTCAAAAGAGGCTTGCCAAAACGCCCGATTTGAAACACTGCAGTTGCTCGAAGAACGGGGATCGGTCAAGATTTCGGTCGCTCTCTCGAGAACAGATTTCAAGATAACAGAAGCCTCATCTCCAGAAGAACTCCCAGAAGGCCTGAGGGGAGGATGCTCAGTAGAACAAACAACCGATGCTAAACAACTTGCTAGCGATTTCAGCTCCATTCCGCCAACACAAGATGAAACCGTCTTAGAAAGGTTTAATGTAGCTCCAGCATCACAAGGGATACTTCCAAACAAGAACCTAAGATGTCGAAAAACAGCCATGCAGACTACTCTCATTAGTTCGTCTCCATGAAATATAACCTGAAGGAATTTCGAGAGAAGCTTTCTGCCTTTGGGCAAAGAAACCAGTCTCAGAAACACTAGATCATCCTCGGGATTTAAGTTAACAGTATCACCATTTTTCCCAAGAGGATCAACCAGTTGAAGCGATTCAGCTAACCCTTCAAGCAGCAACTGTCGCCTCATCTTAAGCTGGACCCCACCGTCTTGAATTTGATTAAACTCCAGGAAACGATCAATATCATCGACATCAAGAAGCAGACAAAGTCCATCCTCAATGGTTACTCGAGCTGCAAGTAGAGGCTCCTGTTCAAGAGGCTTCTCGGGCAGTATATGTTCCTTACTGCTGCTGCCCGAACCCGAAGAATCAACTTCAAGAAGCGGCCTAGGCCTACGAATAGAAGCAAAAGCAACTCTTCCAAGAGCATCAACTTGAAGAAAGGCATGAGGCTCGTTATTAGCTTGAACTCGTGAAGGATGGTCACGTATCTGAGTCGGGCAGAAATGATGTCTCAATTTCGCACCAGCTGTTTTCCTTGCAAGACCAGCTTGGTGATAATAATCATCTACGTACGGGTCATTGCTATGGGTTGCTGCAAGCTGCATTCTAAGAATATTCTCAATTTCATAAGACGACATATATTTTGACCTAAATTGAGGCCAACCATATTCATTCCTCTGGTTATTCATTTCAAAGCCATGTGGAGGATACTGCGAGTTTTGCCTTCCCTTCAGCATACCCTGTCTTTGATCTCCCATCATTGCCTCAAACTTGTTAATTAGTGAAGGAGGCGGTGTTTGGGAGTTAAAATGAAGTCTATTTTGCTGAGCTGCAAGTTGTGGCATTAGATGTGATAGCGCTAAACCATTTTGGTGAGATAATTGTTGTTGCAACATATTATTCACTAGATTTGGTCGATCGCCTGAAAATGAACCTCTCTGATTAGCCCACTGTGGTTGCAATCCTCCGTTTACTGGATATTGAGCACTGAAATGCGGACCATGGTGAAGTTGGGGATTGGAAAATCCAGAGATGTTGGAAGAAGACAATGGCATCTGATTACGATTAGGTTGATATGGAATATTATTAGGATGAGTTCCCTGATAGCTCGATGAAGGCAGTGAAGATAAACCACTTGGAGGAGGATATGATATGAAAGATGATCTGGGTAGATTCGGTTCACTTGAGAAATGTTGGTTCTGAGGCTGCTGATGTTGTTGTTCAGGGTATGAAGATGTTCTATACAAAGATTTTGCATCAGCCAGATGAGAGTAGGCAGTAGGCGGTTGAGATGACCATCTCTTATTCTCTAGAGAGCTTTCACCCACAAGTATATGCTGATCAACCCATGTAGGGAAGTCTGCATCCTGTGCCCATTCATTAGCATTTGAATCTACAAAAGAAAACCAAAGAAAATTAAAAAAGAATAAAACAAATATATACTATGTATGGCTCAATCAATGCAAAGATTGTTTCCTGTTTCAGTCATTCACCCAATAACTAGTTGTGGGATGCCATTATAAAGATTCACGCAATTAACAACATGATTAAAGACATCTGTATATGACTAAGTCTACCTTCTAAACGTTTATGTATGTGTAAACAGATCCAGATACAGAAACAGAAACAAAAGCAATAAATGTTTCTCAATGGGGATATATTTGTAGTAGTGGGAACTGAAGTTTGTGATACTAATATTAATTTTTACTAAATACTTCAAAATATATGTATAAAGTGTTACAGCAACAAGTTGATCATTTAACAGCATGCTTTAAGACATCTACAAGAACAGAAAGGAAGTACAGCAATTTCAGGTATTTCTTCCTTATGTATGGCCAACTCAGAATTGAAAATACAAGACATACAAGACAGTAGCATATGTACTCGGATCAGAATTGAAAAAAAAAATTCAAACTGCATGTCAGCAAAAATAAAATGTTTCGATATCAAATGAGGAGGAAAGCAACAAATGTTACCCACAATAACGATAAGAATATTTTCTCACATTCGACAAAATTTTGGGAATTATACTCACTTTCTCTAGACGCCCTATCGCCAATAGCAACACTTGACCCACTGAAAACCTTGTTTGTCTGTGGAAAGAAACAAAAGAGAAATTACTTTGAAAGAACCAAACAATTAGAGTGCATAGACATGGAACAAATAGTCAAAAGAAAGCTAGATAACCCAATTTCTTTTTCTTTTACATTTTTTTCTTTTCCCCTTTGAATAGTAAGGAGTTCTATTGGAATAAAAACTACTCAATTAAACTCATTTTGTTCATAATTTTCCTTTTGAAACTGAAATAAGTTTGTTGACCTAGTCCTAGTGAGTTGAAATTCAGTCTGCAAGCCCTCCATGTGTTACAAAAGATCATCCAAGGTATAAATTTAAAGCTGATGAGACGTGTCATAAGTTCAGGAAAATCGTATAAATTAAAGCTGATGAGACGTGTCATAAGTTCAGGAAAATCATCACATTTAGCCGAAACAACTTAAAAATACAATAATTAATACTAGGGTAATTTCTTACAAATAATAGTAAGAAAAACAAACACCGACAAAAAAACACTTGTCGACTTAACCAGAAAGAGGAATGCTTTAGAATGAACTTTTAATATATACCAAATCCATGGAATAACAAGCTAACTTTGCTTGCGTCATTCCAGGTCGATGTCAGAACCTCTTTGCAGTTTTTGTCAACACTTTATGTTTCTAGATCCAGCTGAGAAACCGCAAATAAATTTTTTAACTGTCTTTGATTCAAAATGTGAATCTCATCTAGATTCACATCCAAACCATCAATAATAAAATAACAGAATACTGAGATATCCCTAGTGTAACATTAGAAACCATCAATAATAAAGAATTTGCCAAACAAAGAAGTGCAGTCAAACTTTTTTAACATTTTGAGAAACAAACCTTTGAAAAAGCGCCAGCAAGGTCATCGATATCAGAAACCGATCCCAAAACCTCACTCTGCAACCAAAGAAAATCTAGTAAGTCTCGTAACTCACTAAATTCGATTTTACAAACATTTTACTATATCGTTTGAAACATAAAGAAAAAACTCGCCTCTGATCTGTCCAAACGATAATCATCTGCCACAGGGAAATCATCTTCATCCTCATCTAACCCACCTAACTCTACTTCTTCAACAGTGTGGTTACCAAAGAAAGCATATTGTGATGCATCAAATAGCGAAGCCTCTGCATTAAATGACATTATATAATAGAGATGTGAGCCTGTTGTATATAGAAAGCCAATCAACAAACCTATTTAGAAAGGGCATGTAGTAATATTTTTAACTGTGGCTAGGTATCACCAAGAAATCACCATTTCATTTTGTTTCAAACAAATACTCACTCATGTTATGAACAATTACAGAGAATAAATTTTTCAATGGAGAATCCTCAAGCTGCTAAACCCACTAAAAGTTGGAAAACTATTTGAATTCCATATAACTGAGAAGTAAACAACAACACAAGAATCGGAGAAAACCTGTCGAACTGGCGCCCACATGCTCACGACCAGCAAAATCTGAGTTCTCCTGAATTCTACTTTCACCGCCAAATCCATCCATTGTAAATCCTTCAACTAGCAACTACCAAACCCTAGATGTACAAACACCCTATACTTGAAACAAGCAATAAATCTGACGCACAACCTTTAGTCTATCGAAAAGAAAGACGCTTGAAAGGGTATTGTTGAAAACCCTCAAGGCAGAAACTTCTTGTGTTGTCTATGAAGAAAGGATCTGCACAGTTATAAGAGATTATGCTAGGGCAGAGCCGCGTAAACAAGGACCCTGCTCATGGTCATAGGAGGAGGGTAATCGGGGTAAGAGGAGAAAAAAGGCGATGAAAGAGAGAGAGAGGGAGAAGGAGAAGGAGAGATCTAACGCAGATTTTGATTATAAACAGAGATGTGGGTAGGCTTGATTATTGAGGTTTGCGGCCGAGGGCCGGCCGAGATTGTGGTTAGATTTTGAAGTGGCTAAGTGTGAAGAAATAGTGCCTGGACGCGCCGCGGAAAGGAAAGGGAAGAGAGGTTCATTGACCTTGAAGAATTGCGTGATCTATAGATCTATATTTCTTTTATCACTATAAATGCATCAACATTTCTAGCTAATGGCTGGGGGATATGCATGTGGTTAAAAAAAAAAATACATTTTTTTTTTCTTTCTTTTCTTTTCTTTATTTTATTTCTACCAATTTTGCAATTTTCATAAATATGTTTATTTCTAAACATATCAAACATTATTTCAAATCTAATGAATATTAGTGGGAAGAAATGAATAAAGAAAAAAAAGAAACAAGTTACAATTGTTTACGAAGACCACACATTATTCATTCAAATAAAAGTGGAAGAAATCTTTTCTTCTAGTGTAGCGGCAATAAAATGTGGATATTTTCAGTCTCCCTGAGGTCCTGGGTTCGAGCTAGTCAGACGGTAAGTTCTGTGTATAGTTAAATGATTAAGTGTGTTTGCGGGCTATTTGTTTAACTCACGGAGATTAGTCTCACTCGAAATGAGAAACGAAACATAATGTTCGAAAAAAGAAAACTAAAATGGAAGAATGGATTTAATGTTATGGACTGGACGACAATGGAGGAGAGAAGACAATTTGATACTAAGAAGTTAATAATTTATTGACACAATACTGATTTAAACATTTGTCAATTGCAACTTTCATAATCTCACAATTATTGTGAAGTCTTTCTTTTTTCATAATGATTTTGATTTCGCTTCTCCATATTTTGTTATGTTTCGCAAATTTGTTGAGGTGGTTTATTAATGTTTTCGGTATATCTTTTATTTTCATTTTGTAATTCTCTTTATAGTAATAACACATAAGTTAAATCTTTATTTTTGTTGAAAAGGCTAACAATGTTAGTATATATTAGTTGTTGTACTTATTGATAAAATATTATAGTTGAATTTGTTTTTAATCTCCTCTATGACAATAGACTATAAAACTTATTTATTCAGATTTTCTTCAAGGGATTCAGACATGAGAATTAAAGGCAATTCATGAAACTGTTAGTAGACTTTCTTCAAAGTAGAAGTCATCACCGATGAACACACATCAAGATTCGTCTAAGTTCAAAGATATAAATATTTTAAAGTAAAATGTTTTATTTCAATGCTTAAGGGAGCCCACGAAAAAATCATGAATAATTGACTAGATTCATTTCTCATGTTTCAAGCAAAATGTTCTCTTTCAATGCTAAAGGAACCAACAAAGACAAAGAAATCGCTAATCACCATTTGAGAACCATTTGGCTCCAAGCAAAATGTTCTATTTCAATATTAAAGGGAGTAGACCAATAATGTTCGAGAACATTTGGCTAGAAACCTTTCTCATATTATAAATATTATAAATTTTAATAATTTTTTTTTTTTTTTTTTTATAAATGCATCTACCTTTATAATTTTTATATTTATTATATATATATAAACATTTTTTTTTATAAATACACCTACCATCATAATTTTTATATTTATTTTATTTATATATATAAATAATTCTTTTTTTATAAATGAACCTAACTTCATAATTTTTATATTTATATATAATATTACATATTTATTTTATTTATATATAAAAACAATTTTGTTTTTTGTTATAAATGTACTTACCATTATAAATTTTATATTTATTATATATTTATATAAACATTTTTTTTTGGTTATAAATACACCTACCTTGATATATATATATGAATAACTTTTTATTTTAGTTATAAATACACTTATTTAATATATATATATATATTCATATTTTTTATTGAATATTTTAATATTTCAAATCAAATTCACTCAAATCACTCAAATCAAATAAATCTTATGAATTCTATCTAAAAAATTATTTATATTATTGAGGTATACATTAAATATTATTTTTTAAAAAAATTACCAATTTGACACACATATATATATATATATTTATTAAATATTAATTATAAAATTTAAGTTCAAATAAAATAAAATTAACGAATTCTCATATTAATTCAAGATATAAACACACATTTTATAAATGCACACACCTTTATAAATTTTATATTTATTTTATTTGTATGTATAGATATATAAACAATTTATTTTTTTATAAATATATACCTTCATCATTTTTATATTTATTATATATATATATATATATATAAATAATTTTACTTTTATTATAAATGCACCTCCCTTCATAATTTTTATATTATATATATATATATATATTTATAAATGCACCCACCTTCATAATTTTTATATTTATATTATTCATATATATACGTATTTTTTTTTATAAATGAATCTACATTCATTGTTTTTATATTTATATATAATATTACATATTTATTTTATATATATATATATATATATATATTTTTGTTATAAATGCACCTACCTTCATATATTATATATATAATTTTTTTTTATTTATTAATACTAATACCTTCATAATTTTTTATTTATATATAATATTACATATTTATTTTATTTATATATATAAACAATTTTTTTTTTATATAAATGTATCTATCTTTATATTTTTATATTTATTTTATATATATATATATATTCATATTTTTTTATTAAATATGTTAATACTTCAAATCAGATTCACTCATATTAAATAAACCTTATGAACTCTATTAGAATCACGATTGTTGGCACATCTGACACAATCGTCACGATCTGCACGGTCGACACATTTGGCACGTTCAGCACAATCAGAACGGTCGCGCAAAATTCAATTGATTGATTTAGTCCCAGGTTATGAGAGACGTGTTCGGAGTCACGACCTTCGGCACATTCGGCACGATCGACATAATCGACACGTTTGGTACGTTTATCTAGAAATTGTTCACTTGTGTCACGAATATTGGGACGGAAAATCATAAATACAGTCGATAAAGTTGTTTGAGGACAAGTCTGGGGTTGTAATTGCTCTAGGTCATCGATTGCTTTCAGTTTTTAGGTCATTGAGTTGTGTAATAGGGTCACTAGTTGGCTAGTCTACGGTCATTCCTAGTCGTAGATTTTTCTCGATTGTAAGTAAATTGGGTTTGGTTGAGTTGTCTGTATTCTTAATTTGTTACATTACAGTTCTTCTGCTAAGATGGGGAGAAAGAATATGAATAAGACAAAAGAAGTGCATGGCTTTGTGGAAATCGATTCAAGCAAGAAAATGATAGATGAAACAGGAAAAAAATAGATTTCTAAGAAACCAGAAATGTAGAAACAGAGCTCACAGAAGATTGATGAAGAAATGCAGAATGAAACTGAAAATTTAAAGCCTAAAATAAAAAATGTTGAAATATGGAAGGTTGGATACACTGAAAGGGTAAATCTCTACGGACTCAAGAATCAAATTGCGACATTGTTGTTCCAAACAAAGAAATGAGAGATTCTGCTCAGCAAAGAAAAAACACAGCAAACCACTATCCAACTCAATATTCACTATCTTCAGGATTAGAACTTACTAAAACAAGAGGAATACAAGAAGAAAATTAGCTAGTCTGTAGAAATAATGAGGGATCTTATGAAGTGCACAAAAATCAAGACCTATACTATCAGAAATAATTCCAGTTGGAAAGTTAATGAAGTCTGGAAGAAAAATGCAGCACATAAATATGAAGATGGGGAGAAATATAAAGGCAAAACATACATGGGAGATTTTAAACCAAAAGTTGAGATTCTTAAATCCCCTTTTGAGTTTAAATTATCTGTTGAAGTGGAGGGAAAATGCATTAAAGAATGGGAAAATGTAGTTGTTGGGAACTACATAGGTATGAATCGTGTATCTTTTCCAGTCACTAAGGATGTTTTGCTAAAATAATGGGAGCATATGGGATTGGGAAAGGTACAAATATCCATGACCTCTATTTCTTGAAATTCAAGCAAGGAACAAATCTGGAAAATATTCTGAAGTTGGGACACACATATGTTGGGTCAAACTGTATGAAGCTGGAAAAATGGTCCGAAGGTATGAAGCACTCAGCAAACCGAAGGAAATATCTCAAATTTGGTTCAAACTAAGGAACATTCCATCTCATATGTATAACGCAGAAGCATTTAGCCATTCACTAGTCTCTTGGGGAAACCATTATATATGGACCCAATAACGGAGGAAAGCGAACACATCACATATGCTATGATAAGCATTGAAGTGCATCTTAGAAACACTTTACCAACAAAGATGACAATAGTTGATAGAAGAGGCAAACCCATAGACATAGATATTATGTATGAATGGAGGCTAAATAGATGTACGTTCTGCAATACTTTTGAACATCCCAGTAACAAATGTGCGAAAGCAATTGAAGAACAGAAGGAAAAACTAAAAGTTTAGGAGCAAAATGAGAAAGTTAAAACTGAAGAATCAAACAATCAGAATGAGGAAGCTAAAGATACAGATGCAGATGATGGGAATGATGAAAAATTAAAGGAAATGAAAGATGAAAAATTAGAGAAAGAAGAAGATGAAGAGTCAGAGGAAGGAAAAGGGGAAGAATTAGAAGAAGGAAGTGACAAGAATTAAGTGGATGATAGTGATGAGGAAACATTAAAAGTAGACCGAATGAAGTCAGACAAAAATGAAGCAAAAAAATATGAAGGTAAATGTAAAATTCCTAAAACACTGAAACGTATTTCATTTTATCGGATTAGTGTTGGCTCCTTTAAAGCAAAACAGATCCAAGGGAATGAATTCAATGTTCATAAACAGTCATCATTAAATGCAATAATTCAATCATTAATAAAGAAGCATAGATCCAAACATGTGATTAGAAAAAGTAGGTGGACTGCGAGAGTAGCAGATTGAGATCCGAAAGTAGCGGAAATGATATTGTCTACATTGAACAAGAATGTTAAGTAGTATGATTGATATGCTTTAGTTGTCTGTAATCTCGGTTTTTTTTCTAATCAGATACTCTAGGGTCGTTTGATTCTTTTAATCAAAGTTAGGGTTTCTTAATGAAACTAGCATGAATCCCGTGCATTTGCACGAGTAATAATATAAAAAACCGTGAAAAAATATTACGGTAAAAAATTTATGGGCGGGTCAACCCACAATCCGACCCAAGTATCCACTTACTCTCACATATATCCAAATTAACCACAGCTCTTGACCCACCAATCCGAACACTTTAAAAATTAAGCATCATTATATATATATATATATTAGTTAGTTAAAAAGTTGAACTTATATTGTTAAAATGTCACGCGTTTATCAAAATTTGGGTTGAATTTAAAATATAAAGTGTTATTAGCCTAGTTGGTTAAAAGGTTGTACTTGTTTTTGTTAAGTTGCAAGTTCGAACCATACCTATAGCATTTTTAATTTTATTTTTAACCGTTTTAAGTTTATGGGCGGGTCAACCCACAATCCGACCCAAATATCCATTTACTCTCACATATATCCAAATTAACCACAACTCTCGACCCGGTAATCCAGACACTTTAAAAATTAAACATCATTACATATATATAGATTAGTTAATTAAAAAGTTGAACTTATATTGTTAAAATGTCACGCGTTTATCAAAAATTTTGAGTTAAATTTAAAATATAAAGTGTTATTAGCTTAGTTGGTTAAAATGTTGTACTTGTTTTTGTTAGGTTGCAAGTCGAACCATACCTATAGCATTTTTAATTTTATTTTTAACCGTTTTAAGTTTATGGGCGGGTCAACCCACAATCCGACCCAAGTATCCATTTACCCTCACATATATCCAAATTAACCACAGCTCTTGACCCGACAATCCGGACACTTTAAAAATTAAGCATTATTATATATATATATAGATTAGTTAGTTAAAAAGTTGAACTTATATTGTTAAAATGTCACGCGTTTATCAAATTTTGAGTTGAATTTAAAATATAAAGTGTTATTAGCCTAGTTAGTTAAAAGGTTGTACTTGTTTTTGTTAGGTTGCAAGTTCGAACCATACCTATAGCATTTTTAATTTTATTTTTAACCGTTTTAAGTTTATGGGCGGGTCAACCCACAATCCGACTCAAGTATCCATTTACCCTCACATATATCCAAATTAACCACATCTCTCGACCCGGCAATCCGGACACTTTAAAAATTAAGCATCATTATATATATTTAGATTAGTTAGTTAAAAAGTTGAACTTATATTGTTAAAATGTCACGCGTTTATCAAATTTTGGGTTGAATTTAAAATATAAAGTTTTATTAGCCTAATTAGTTAAAATGTTGTACTTCTTTTGTTAGGTTGCAAGTCGAACCATACCTATAGCATTTTTAATTTTATTTTTTAACTGTTTTAAGTTTATGGGCGGGTCAACCCACAATCTGACCCAAATATCCATTTACTCTCACATATATCCAAATTAACCATAGCTCTCGACCCGGCAATCCGAACACTTTAAAAATTAAGCATCATTATATATATATATATATAGATATAGATTAGTTAGTTAAAAAGTTGAATTTATATTGTTAAAATATCACGCGTTTATCAAATTTTGGGTTGAATTTAAAATATAAAGTTTTATTAGCTTAGTTGGTTAAAAGGTCATACTTGTTTTTGTTAGGTTGCAAGTTCGAACCATACCTATAACATTTTTAATTTTATTTTTAACCATTTTAAATTTATGGGCGGATCAACCCAAAATCCGACCCAAATATCTATTACTTTCACATATATCCAAATTAACCACAACTCTCGACCCGGTAATCCAGACACTTTAAAAATTAAGTATCATTATATATATAGATGTCGTTAAACTATTTTCCCAAAAAAAATTATGAATTCTATCTAAAAAATTATTTATATTAATTGAGGTATTCATTAAATATTAAATTTATTTCTTAAAAACTACCAATTCAATATATATATATATTAAATATTAATTATAAAATTTAAAAATAAAATAAACCTAATGAATTCTCATTAATTTTTTTTATCTATATTAATTGAGTTTATTATTAAATATTAATTCAAGAGTTCCCGTAATATAAAATTTAATTGAATAATATCGTTGAAATGATATAGCTGCAATTAAACCAACTAGATTTTTCATATTCTTTTCCACACAACATCAAAAAGGTCTAATTAAAGACAGAATGTCCAATTGAAGAAAGAAGAGTGTGTTTTTTCAGTTGCTACAACCCTCTCTATATATAATGATACTTAAAATAAACAATATAACACAATAATCTACATTAGGTACTTTTTCTCTCCTCTCTCCTCTCTCCTCTCTCCTCTCTCCTCTCTCCTCTCTCCTCTCTCCTCTCTCCTCTCTCCTCTCTCCTCTTCTTTTTTTCTTAATTAAATTTTGTTTACTCTTATCATTTATTCAACCAAGTTCAATTGAAGAGAGAGTTCCTATAAATAATCTTAGATCAACAAGGTATAGTGGAAGAGAGAAGGTCCAATTGAAGAGAGAACAATTGAAGAGAGAAGAATGTGATATTCAATTGCTATCAAGGCGGTTAAGATTGAGAGTTTACGTAAAATCGTTTAAATATGTAAACTTGTAAAATCGAGATTTTACTCAAAATTGTAAAAGTTTACCTAAAATAATATTTATTTACATTAATGATTAAAAATATAATTTTTAAAATAATATATAATTAATTAATTTATAAAAGAATAAACATAATTATTTAATAAAATATTAATATATTCTAAAATATTTAACAAGTTTATAATTTGTAATATAAATATATTTTCTACTTAAAATTTTAAATAAATAACCAAATAAAGTTAATAATATATATAAATATTCATAAAATTTTTAATAATGGCAACTCTTATTCTTTATCCTCTCCTTTGTAGTTAGATTCCTCTTTATTAACAATAGTCGAGTTTGATTTTCACTGTTCTTTACAAATCTCTTTACTTCCATTCATAGATCCATTAATATAAGATCAAAGAAGAACTTGTAATGTAAAACCGTCTGATAGCAGTGATTTTACTGAGTTTATCGATTTCAATGAGTTAAATCGTGAAATCACTACAATTTTGTTTCTAAACGAGTTTCTTAGACTCTTGACTCGTTTTCGCTAAGTCGACTCATAAATTTAATTTATATTTTTTTTAAAATATTTTAAATTTATTTAAATAAATATGTAAAAAATTAACAGACTAAAATAATATATATTTTTTTAAATTCTTAATATTTTAATAATATACTATATAAATAAACATTTATAACTATTAGTTTTTTTGTAAGATATTTTATTCTAAATTATTATTATTGATACACATATAAAAAAAATGTGTTGAGATGATTGTGTAAAATAGTAATGTGGTTATAAATTAGTAAAAATAATGGTGGTCCATTGGTGGACTGAAGTGAGGATAATATTAAGATTATTTCGTGCAAAAATGTTTGAAATGAGGTCACATGATTAGTAATATGAGAGATTCATTAGGAACAGAAAGATATATTGATTATTAAAATAAATGAATGAGATGGTTGATTTGACCCGAAGTGAAAGTAGTGTCTCGTTTAGGTTGATTAAATTGGAGAAAAAATATGATGAAATGGTTGGTTGACTGAACTTAGGTCACGACATTAGTAATATGAAGTCCATTAGAGAACAAAAGGTATTGGTGGTTTATACAACTAATACTTTATTTTAGATGATGAAGATGCACTAATGGAGATAACTAGAGGAGAATATAAAATCATTTAAATGTTGCTCAAAAGAATAATGGATCAGGGAGACAAAATCTATGTATATTTATCTAGAATATGGAACTTCAAAGAAAGAACATCAACTTCGAATCAAATATTTTTTAAAGTTATTTAAAAAATAAAAATATTGTTTAAACACAGAAATAAAGCATGATATGAAAATAAAAAATAAAAATATGAAAAAACAATATTTAATAAGTTATGAAACTCGTAAATTCTCGAGAAAAACGATTAACTTCCAGACACTCTACTGACTTTCCTAAACGAATCTTAGAAAACATCATAACAATAGTATTATGAATTATACGAATCGATCATCTACGACCATTGAAAGTTTGACGATTTTCTCCAACCATATAGTCCACCAAAGAATAATTGGGATGTTAACCCAAATATGTAGGTTTTTCATATCAGTCGCATCAATCTAAACTTTCCAGCAACTACCTAAAGACTCGGGTATCACCAAATAAATTCAAGTAATATTCCACAAAAGACTCCAAATACTAGTGTCACCCATTGACAATAAAGTAAGTGAGTTGACGATTCAACCTCTTCTTGACACATACGACTAGCCATAAAATAGCTTTATTTCATGCCCATATCATCTATTAAAATTTCACCATAAATAACTCTACATCCAAAAACGAAATCTTAGAAGGAATTTTTTACTCCCAAAATTTTTTCCAACAAAAATTGAGATAATATTATATTTGAATAAACCTATAAAAGGACTATCACTTTTTAAAACAAAATTTTTTAATTGTACGAAGGGTTTTAAAAATGAATTAAGATTTTTTTATTTATAATTTGTGAGTTTGTATTTGTTGGTAATAAAGCGGAATAATCACCACACTTGTGATAATAAACTATTCCCCACTTGATTGGATCTTTAGGAGTGAGAAACAACAAACATAAAAGGAAATATAAATGAAACAAGAACACCAAAATTTTAACGTGGAAAACCTTCTCAAATCAAGGAATAAAAAGCACGAGTCTTTTGTCCAAAAGAAGCTTCACTATAATCAAATGTTAAACACGACACAAATGAAGATAAGAACTAAACAAAAAAGAGATCTCACTATCTCTCTATAAGTGTATGCTAGATGACTTTCAGATGTTTTTTGATAAGGCCACTTTCTCCATCTTTTATAGCAGAACGAGGACAACTCAAGAGTCTTTTTCTAATAAGATAACCATGCCTTTATTTAACACAAAAGGACTCTTGAGCTTTGGACTTCTGGGATTCTAGACTTCTGGGCTTTTAAACTTCTGGATTTCTTAAACAGGCTGGACTTTTTATTACATAATTAGGAGCCCAAACAAATAACCCAACAAACTCCCTCATCACAACTATGGAAGGGTTGTTATTAAACCCGCGGTTGAACAACAAAACTCGAACTTGCCATTTGGTAGTGCATTGGTTAACATATCATCGCCATTATCATTTGTATGCACTTTCTTTAAAACCAACAACTTTTCATCTAGAACATCACATATCCAATGATACCTTACATCAATGTGCTTCGATCTATTGTGAAATATTGTATTTTTCGGAAGTTAAATCGCATTTTGACTATCACAAAAAAGTACGTATTTATCCTGCAAAAAAACAAGTTCAGATAATAATTTCTTAACCCAAATTAATTCTTTACAAGCTTCGGTTGTTGCAATAAGTTTAGATATAGCGGTTGACAACGCAACACATTTTTGAAGTCTGTATTTCCAAGCAATAGCTCCCCCTGCAAAATTAATCAAATGTCACATTCCATATCAGAGTCGGTATACCAACCTAAATCCAGACTCTTATTTCCAAGGCACAATCTCAAACTTGATGTACTTCAAAGATATCTCAATATTCATTTGACAGCTTCCCAATATTCTTTTCTTGGATTGGAAAGGAACCTACTCACAGTGCTAACGACATGAGCAATAAATGGTCTTGTGCTAACCATGAAATACATAAGACTTCCAACAACAGAACCATAGGGAATATTCTTCATATCTTCATATCATCATAGTTTGAAGGATAAAGTTCAGAGCTCAATTTAAAATATGTTGTAAGAGTTATGGAAACACTATTGACATTCTCCATATTAAATCACTATAACACTTTTTTAATATATGGTTCTTGAGTCAATCATAATTTCTTTGTCTTTCTATCACGACTGATTCTAATTCCAAGAATCTGATTCGCTGGTCCAAGATCTTTCATCGCAAAGGACTTTCCTAAGTCTTGTTTCAACCTATTAATTCTCACAGCACTTTGACCAACGATAAGCATGTCATAAACATAAAGTAAGAGATAATTTTTGCACAAACACACAATGGTCGGAAGTAGTGTTCTTATAGTCGTGTTTCTTCATGAAGAACTCAAACTTCTTGTACCATTGTCGTGGAGCTTGTTTCAAGACATACAAACTTTTCTTCAATCCGCAAACCTAATTCTCTTTTCCCTTTACCTTAAACCCATCAGGTTGATTCATGTAAATTTTTTCTTCTAAATCACCGTTAAGAAAAACCGTCTACACGTCTATTTGTTCAACTTTCAAATCAAGATTAATTGTCAAACTCAACACAACTCTAATTGAAGTCATTTGAACAACAAGAAAAAATATTTCATTAAAATCAAAACCCTTTCTTTGACTAAACCCTTTGACAACCAAACGAGCTTTATGTCGTGGAGCTGAAGTATGCTCATCTTGCCCTAGTCTATACACCCGCCTATTTTTCAAAGCTTTCATTCCTTTTGTTAATTCTACCAACTCAAATGTATAATTGTCATGTAAATATTCCATCTCATCTTTCATAGCATCAACCCATTCTTCATTATCTTTAGCCTATTCATATGACTCAGTATTTTATATATTTGTAAAAGTGTATTACAATACTATATGAGTGTTGTAAAGTGAACATCGAACAGTAAATAAGACTCGATTGTGTGGTGTATTGTGTTGTTAAATATTCCTTAGTGAATATCCTTCTCGTTGTTTGAGAAGAAGGGGTGACATAGGAGTTTCATCTCTGAACATCCATAAAATTCTTGTCTTGTGTTCTTTATTTATTTTTGGTCACCAAATTAACCGAACCGGTTTCCTCTTATTCTAAACTGACCCCTCTCCATTCTTATTTATATCCGATCCATGTGTGTTGCTTCAGGCTTAAACAAACATTTCCTCCCTTGTACTCGGTTCAAGAGTTTGTGATAGACTGTGTAGTGTTAAGACCGGTGTTAATTCCTAATTGGATTAGCGCCAACCGTTGTGTGTTTAAAGAGGTCTCTTTTAGTCGGACCCCGGTCCCCTATCGGCGATACCGATCCTAACACAGAATATACTCTATCTTTTGAAAAGGTTAGTTTAGGGATACCTTCAACTAGTTCTTTAGAGTAGATAATGTTAATAGTTTTAAAGTTTAGTTGATTTAGTCTCTTATGACAAAGCCATTTTTGATCATGTTTAGCTATCATGTAAATAGAATTAGTTGCCTTATTTTTCCAGTTAACCTTGTATAAATTTCCTATCTTATGTTATGTCAACAAAGTACTTCCTTGTTGATCATTGACTATACATGCTTGTCTATGAAATTCAATAGTGTATCTTATATCACACATTTGGATAATGCTAAGCAATTTGAAACATAGATTTTCAACAAGTAGTACAATGTTTATGATTAGGTTACCATGGATAATCTTACCCTTCCCCACAGTCTTACCCTTAGAGTTGTCGTCGAATGTGACTATTGATCTAGATTTCTTTATAATGTTGGTTAGAAGTTTGATATTTCCGGTCATGTGCCTTGAACATCCACTGTCCAAATATCATTCTATTTTCTCCAAACAATTAACTTGTTTTCCTACAAATTGAACTATTTACACATTTTGGTACCCATATTTAATTAGGTCCACGTTTAATCAGTCCTTTGGGGATCCATAATTGTATTATTCTTATGGATCTCCCAGTGGCAATCTTAATAACCCTACTCGCATTAGGCTCGAAATCTCTATGTCTGCCTTTAAATGATTCATCGAGTTTTGAGGGTGGGTTTTGATGATACCTCTTTGACCTTTTATCATGATCACTTTCAGCCGACTGACTGACTTTCCTTCTCTTAGGACTAAGCCACCATGACTTATCGGTTGGCTCCACATACTTTAGTTCCCTTTTCATTACTTCATCATTTGAATCGTGACTTGATTCATTGTTGTTGATATACCCTTGACAAAATTTATGAAAGGAAACTTGCCTTTTTTGGGTTTTAACTCTTTGCATGATGAACCTGAATTGATATTATCATAGCTTAGACCGAATTTTCAATTGGAAGGCCTCTGATGACTCGTCCTTTAATACACAACATCTTCAGATTTCGTCTATGCAGCAATCACATACCTTGTTCTTTCACTTTCTTCAGTCAATAGTTGAACTATCTCCTTGAGCTTCTCATTCTTAGAGGATAGTTCACTTGTGCTACCACTCGCTTTGGTAGGTTGATTTGATACGAGCTCGATCAGATTCTTGTACTCAATGACCATGTCATTAAATGCATTGATTAAATCGTCTCAAGTAAATTCTTTAGAGGCAAAATCAAATTCCTCTTCTTCGTTGGCCATGAGACATCAGACTTCATTATCGTCATTGTCGCTTGACTCTAAATCACTTTGAGCCCATTTGTCTATGCTTTCCTCTACCACCATTGCCTTTTGACACTTATTGGATGGTTTTTGATCTTCCTTATTCTTTAGTTCGGATGACTTTTTATCATCTCTTCTTGGTTTTCGACATTTTGATTTGTAGTGACCAAGAGAATCACGGTTGAAATGGAGTACCTTAGCCTTGTAGTCATTGTTGTTGTTGTATGATGAGTGTCGTTGGCTCTTCTTTATGAATCTTTCAAATTTCTTTGCGAGCATAGTCATTGCATCTTCATTGAACTGTTCAGCTGACTTGATAGGCACATGAACTGCTAGTTCCACAGAGGATACCAAAGCTCTGGTCATATTTGAAGTTGAAGGCTCATCTTTATTTCTTGAGGTCATCTCAAACTCATATGCTTTGAGATATTCAAATACATCATGCAACTGTATCTTATGAAGACTCCTAGATTCCCTCATCACCATTGTTTTTACATCCCAAGCGTTGGAAAGAGCTCTTAGAGCTTTGATGATTTTCTCCTTTTTGTCGTAATTTTTTCCCAGAAGGGAAAGTTCATTCACAATGCTTGTGAAACAATCACCAAATTCTTTCATATTTTCTCCAGGACGTATCTTGACATTTTCAAATTTCTGAGTGGCCACCATGATTTTATTTTCCTTGGTTCACTCGTTGCCCTCATTAAATTGGATGATTTTCTCCCATACTTTCTTGGACATAGCACATGCTCTGATTTTTTGCGAACGTGTTTTTATCCAGGGTGTTATAAATAGAATTCCTAGCTAGATTGTTCTTCCTCTTATCCTCATTTGTCCACTCGCTTCATTCCTTGTCAATCTTTATTGGACTATCAGAGATAACGTACACCATTTCATCGTCTACTGAAGCTAAGTACACTTGCATGCATAACTTCCAATAAATGAAGTCTTCACTTTCGAACATTAGGGCCTTGTTGACAAGAGCCATGCTGATATTTGATTTCTTGGGAATGGAAACAACTTGCTCTGATACTAGTTGTTGGGATTGGGATCACCAAAGGAGATATGGTTTCGCAACGTTGAACGCTTACACACACACCGTTCGATAATAACCCTGTTAGAGGTTGATTATCTCATCTCCACTCTATACAAACCGTCACAAACTCTTGACAAAGTTAAGTGCGGAACTGTTTGTTTGGGTTTGAAGCAACATATGATCAATAAAAATAATGAGATAAAGAAGAACACACAACACAAGACACATATTTTATGGATGTTCGTAGATAAGGCTCCTAAATCACCCATTTTTTCAAATCATTGAGAAGAATATTCACTAGAATATTCGATTTGTTTACAACATGTACACAGACTCAGTCGAACAACCAAGGCTTAATTACTACTTGTTTTCAACCTTTCAATATACTCATTCTGTTGAACAGAAACGAATCCTATCAACTTACAATGTTCACCACTCACACATAATATGTAGTATTGTAATACACTTGAGATCCTAACATACTCTTTGAGAACTTATAAGTTTCGAAAGCTTGAGCGAATTGATAGCAAAGGTTGAAGGTGTCGAAAAAGGTGGTGAAACAAATTGACTTATGCCTACTTAAGTAGGAAACAATATCAACGGATATATTTCCAACTTCAACGACTATATCTGCTTCATAAGACCACTGTCTTCATTTTGATTGGTTGAGGTCCAGAATGGTACAACATATGGGATATTCTTTGATCTTGTTTGTACTTTGAATAATAGTATGCCAAATTCTCATTAATGCGATTTCAATCTATAAGGAATTGTATGATTCAGACTGTTTGATCTGATTCTGCTAGAGTGAAAAGATATTAGTCTTTGCATTTAAATGGAAAAGTTCATCTGGGGAGTGTAAAACTGACGTCTAATATTTCCAATTACATCCATATATATTTCTCCGGTTGACTAATTATGGAGGTTGTGAATTATCGGATGCCGAATTGTGGAATGCCGAAATGGAAACCCGAAATGGAAAGCTGATCTGTTGGAAAACCGGAAATGGAAATCGATTTGTGGAAACCGAAATGGGAAATCGATTTTGCCCAAAAATTGATTTGTTATGGGAGCCGATATGCCTCAGATGCCGATTTATCCTGAGAGTCGATATGCCTTGGATGTCGATTTGTATCGGGAGCCGATATGCCTCGGATGCCAATTTGTAACGGGAGTTGATATGCCTCGGATGCCGATTTCTTCCAACTATCGATATCTCCAAAAGCCGATATCGTTTAATCTATACATAATATATTTTGTCACAATTTAAATTGTTATTTAAATAGTTAAATAGTAATATTACTTAATTAACTATTTTTACTTTATCATAGAGTTTCACATTTCTCACTCTTATCCCTTATAACTCTCTCATATTACGAGGATGGAGAACACAAAAATGTTTCAAGTGAAGGGCCAATGGACCAATGGAGTATGGAGGTGGTGTAGAGCCAAGGTGCTAAGAATTAAGAATTGGTTATTGATGTTCAGATAAATCCCGGGGAGTACAAAAAGTTCTTGTCGGCTTCGATGGTGCAATCAGCTGTAGTCTGAGCTCAACCACGGGCCCTTCACACTAGAGGATGATCAGATAAACCATCAGATTCGTGCAATTATAAGTAAGAAATGGACGGATATCGCCCAATTATTTGTCGGAATAACTGATAATTAGGTAAAGAACTGGTGGGGTGGTGGATAAGGAAGGAAGAGGATACAGATCAGACGGAAAGCTATTACGTGGTGCTTTTCTGTTATATAGTATTTCCGTTGCTTGATGGTTAAATAACAATTTCTCTCTTTCAATTATCACCACTTCTTTGCTTTGAAACATCAGTGTTACAAAGATTAACTTATGAGAGCAGAATAGAAAGAGCAAGCTAAACGGAAGCTAGAAATCGTAGATAATTGATTAGATTTATAAAAAAAAACTTGCTAATTTTCTTCACTTAGAATATCACCTCGTATTTAATTTCATGGATTAAACGTTGTAATATTTTAATTTCTTTGTTATCTATTTTTATTTATTAATTAAAAAAGTTATTAGATTTCAAAAAATTTAATTCCTTTATTTATATTAAATGATTTTAAACTTTTATTTTAAAAAAATATTACTTTTATTATATATATATATAATAAAAAAAATTATATCTATCACCTTCATTATGAAAATTTATTCTCTAATACATGTTTTTATTATATAATAATATTTCTCATAATATATTAAATATATATATATATATATATATATATATATATATATATATATATATATATATATATATATAATGGGTCTCATTTAGTGTGGTCTACCAAAATGATCCTTAGACACCAATTCATTTTATAGCTCGTCTTCTGCGAGAGACTCAATACCTGTTATCGGATCAAGAAGTACATGAGCATCCCAGATCCTAATTGCCTCATTTGTTTGGGAAATGAGGAAACTATTGAACACCTCCTTGGGAATTTCCATTTCGCCTACTTGCTTTGGCGCAGATTCCCCGCATCATTGAGCCTCCTCAGCTTCTCAAACGGATGGACCGACATCAAGGACCTCTCCATCACGAAGACCAAGGGCAACGACTTCAGCTCCAATACATTTAAGTGTTTCTTCACCAACATTGTTGATCACATTTGGATGGAGAGAAACATTAGAGTCTTCTCAGGAGTCTGCAACAATGCGGACACAGTCTAGAACAATATTATCACCGACGACAACTCTCTCATCCGAACGTGGAGGCGTATTCTCACAGGCGAGAAGAATTGGTTAATCTGTCAAAACTGGAATATTGCTTACGAGAAAATCACTCTCACCACTAATTTCATTGCACTTTAATTATCAATTCTCATTTGTCTCATATTTTTATTGTCTATTATTGAGCTTGTTTTTATCCGATTTCCTTTGAACTCATGTAACTCCTCTACACTTTTGTGGTTATTTATTTAATTAACGCTACATCGTCTTTCACAAAAAAAATATAACATAACTTATATAAAAAAAACTATATATATTTATATATATTTTTTACTATTTCTTTTATTTGTATATATATATATTACATTTTGGACTTTTATCATTTATTTCATATATATATATATATATATATATATATATATATATTAAAAAAAACATTTTCCTCGACTTGGAGTTCCTTTATAATCAATACTTCAAAAGAACCCATTCTAAAGGAAAATTGGGTTGAACGACAAGTTAATTTGGTGTTCTCAAGGCGGTTAAGAAGTCTTGAGAAAACCTTTGAGTAAAATAATTGACTTAATATAGTTAGTATACAATTATTATTGTTCTATAAATGAAATCCATTTGTGCTTGGTTGTTTACATTATGTGCCTCAGGAAGTATGGTACGAGGAATAGCCTTTTATCTAGCCTTGAGTCCGGTATCTTGATTGTTGCTACTTTGATTTAGCCGGAGTCTATTAAGAAGGAGATAGGTGACTTATTTTTCTCCTAAAACCATTTAGCCTTTTTCTATCAATCATTTCTATAATTGGAAAAGGGCAATAGAATTGAGTTTTTAGGTAAGTTTCCAATTCTTCCTTAAAGCATTTATCTTTGCGTCTTCAAATTTTCTCCAGTCCATGCTCTTTCTTCTTGATAACTTGATTCAAAAGTATTATATATATAATGTTATTCCATCTTTTACTAGTAGTTTTAATTTGATAAATAATGATTTACCTAGACAATTGTTTTAAGGAAAATATAACCACAAATAAGTATTGAAAATTTTAGGATGAAATCTTTTAGTTGAAATGTCTTTAATTGTTTTGATATGAGTGAAGGTATTCATTTAAGTAATGTATTATTAAATTTCATACTATATTCCTATATTCTAGTTTTGTATTAAAAAAAATTAATGAACAACCTTATTAATCAATACGCTCGATTTAAATGGATTACGCGTAAATCATAACTTTCAATTTTGAACATGTAACATACTATTGTCTCTATATCTATTAGAATAGTGATAAATAATTTCTCCCAATTTTAATTAATTGAGATTAATGGTAAATATTTAATATATGATTTAACAAAAATGTAATAGTAAAAAACATTTAAGAGAACAATGCACCCAAAGATTGGGCCGAAAAGGCCCATGCGCTTAGAGTTGGGCTGAATTAGGCTTATGCGTGTGTTAAGAAAGAGAACCCTAGTATTGAGTATAAATATAAGTTTCTCTTATAATATGTAATATCGCCCACATCTATAATTACAGTCCTCTAAGAAGACACAATAGTGTTAGCTAGATTCTCAAGTATTAATATTTCAGAAATGATTATGTTTTGCATTCATATTATTAGATGTATCATGATTTTAGTTCTCGATCTAAGAAGTGACATATTAATAAGTTGTTTGTACACATCTTTGCTTCTTAAAATTCTGCAAAAACTTATGAGTCTGTATTCAATACTACATCAAAGGATAGAAGGTATAACAAATTTGTATATCCTATTTAATTAATGTTTAAGGCAATGAATTATGAGAATCCTAATTGTTAAGGTTTCAGAATTTTGATTTTCCATACTTTTTTTTTTATATATATTCATGCTTTTTTTTTGGATGATTTGTTACAGGTAATCTTCAAGTTGAAGCGATGCAAATCCGATGCCTAGTTGTAATTACGATTGACCATGATCCATGCTTCATCAACTCCGGGGAGAACACCA